>NC_091490.1:3164207-3314922 GCF_947461875.1 Haliaeetus albicilla
CAAGATACGCATATTAGTACTGGAAGTCAGTAATGAATGCCCTGAGGGACAAGCGTAAAATAGCATGTAAAATACATTTTTCCAAGTTAGTTTTAAAAACACATTGCCAGTTGTGACTATGTTGTTCACAGACAGAAATAATTTTACTTCTATTTAAAGTGTAATATATTTCCAAGGCTTGATTCAAAGCCTGCATAGGCAAGTGTAAGGACAAATAGTGTGTGTGTATGTGTGTGTTAATTATACATATAACGTACATTCAGTCAACCAAGCTTTTTGTGACAGTAGTCTGTAAGATGCATTAGGGTAAACTTTTTTTTTTTAATTTTTTTTTTTTCATTTACCTGATTAAGGATAAAGCTTTCAAGAGCCTCTCCTCCCAAAAGACACGTGCAGAATATTCAAATACATCAGTATTTAAATTATATATTATTTAGTTCCAGGACTCCTGAGGTTTTTGTGACTATATTGCACTCACAACACACCCTCATCCATGACCAGTTCCCTTAGCTGCTAATACTGTACGAACAATGAATAATAGTTACTAAAAGCAATGTTACTTCCTTATGACTTTGAGAAGAGGTTCCCAAGCTCAGCAGACTTTGAAGAGACTAAGCTACACTTACTATTAAATTGCAACAAAATATTAGCTTTGTCTTTTACCTTATCTTTCCACAATGAGAGAAACCAGTAAGACGTACTTGTCAGAAATTTCACAATATTTTGTTTTCTCTTTGTCAGTACAAATAGCTGTGACAACACATCACATTCAGATTGTCTACCTTGTTTTCAGCCCACTCAAAATCACCACATAGATTTGAGATCTCACCAATTTCACATCAAAAAATTGTTATACCAAAGGGCTCTGATCTTGCAGAGACGTGCAGCAGCAGTAAAGGTTAAGTAAATCTATTGACTTCTTGGGAGATGGTCACAGAAAGTGAAGTTACTCACGTAAGAGTCACAGGGCTGGAATAGACCACAGGAGACTATGTAGTCCATCTGCCTGCTTCAACACAGTCTCTGCTACGCCTACGTCACCCCTGACGTGAGGTTTGCTGAGTCTTTTCTTAAAGATCTTGAAGCTGCAGATTCCTCAACATCCACAACCTATTCCAGCATTTTGCTGTAATTAAGGCTCAAAAGATTTTTCCATGGTAACTTAGTGCCGTTACTTTTTGCCCTATCCAACATAAGAAACACGGAACAGATTATTGCCTTCCTCTTTGTACATCTTTTACATACTAGAAAATTGTAACGCTGTGCCTTCTTCTGACCACCAGCTTCTCTCACCTAAGATGAATTGCATTCATTCCCATCCCCATTCTTGTAAGTGATGCCTCCAGATGATCGACACCTTTAAAGAGTCAGGCCAAAAATAGAATTTCAGAATTCCTGAACTGTAATTCAAATATTCAAGAGCATTATGTTTTTTTTTTTCCCCACAAAATCTGCTTTCTAAGCTATATTATCCTCCAAGTTCACCATGCACTCTCTTGGAAGAAAAACACAAATTAGTAAACTATTTGATTGTCAAAACTTGATTTAGTAGTAGATACTGAGATTCCTATCTCCTTGGAATACTTAAATACCTACATTTATCACAACTCCAGTATTGTGTCCCTCTGGCTCAACGGCACTGATCAGCACAGCCTGGAGGAGTCACTAACAGCATTTGCTTGTTGGTGTGCAAAACAAGTATAAACCCAGAAATCTTATTTAAAAAGACCCACCTGTGAAGGTGTCTGCCACCAATATCGACTAGTTAGATCTGACGGCCTAACTCATATTAGATGCCTCGCTTTTAAATGGTTAGGCATCAAGCGAAGTGAATCCAGTTTCAAGTAATTTTAAAAGCAAGACAGAACAGCACATTTTATAGAACTGAACATTTTACACAACTACACTTGACGCACTCCTCTGCCGTCTCAAGAAGATCTAAGGTAATTCTCTCTCCAAGCACAAATCACAGGAGCACAAGTCATCATTCTTTTCACTGTCATAGTACCATTGAAGTTTTCTGCAACAAAGTGACTGACAGGAATATGAGCTTGAGGCACAGAAAGAATGCTATTCGTGTTTGGATTGATTTGTCCCAATAGCAACTATTTACCTCCAATATATTTCAGACTTGCAGTTTTCTTTAATATCTCTGCTTTGGGGTAGGCAGAAGACCCTGGATGACTTTGTATACAAAAGTAACAGCTACAAACAAGTGCTAAAGAACAGTGTTACTTCGTAAATGGAAATTCATTTCACTGCAGAACAAGGATACTGGAAGTGTCCATGGTCAATAAGAATGAGGCCTGGATAAAGCAGTATGCAGAGAGCACTGGAAACCTGGAAACAAGGATCGAAAAAGAGGGGCAAAAATAATTATTAGACCTTAGACAGAGGAACTTGTACTACTTCTCCAGTACAAAAATTTGCCCCTCCATGGTGCATCCTCTGTGTAGGAATCTTATTCTCTACAAGTAACCTTCTGTCAGTAATATTTTGAGGAATAAAAAAAGGATAAAGATTTTCCATAAATAAGAAAATATTGAATAGAAACCAGCCTGCCCTTTGCAAACCAGCTGAAAGATCGTCCACACCCATCTTAAACCTTGGCACCACTCCAAAAATCAGAAGAATTATTCCAAAATGTATTGGTTCTACCATAAGAAGTGTGCAAGACAAAGCAATTCCTAGATTCCCCCATGTCACAGCACAAATGTTGTTTTTACTACCCAAGTAATAAATCCAGAAAGAAATATAGTTCAGGAGTTCATGGCTACTAAACTTCAGAGCACATTGTTATTGAAAGCATTGAAATAATTGCTGTAAGATAAGTTAATGGCTTTTTTAAATCTTTTTAACTGAAAAGCCTTTAATATGAGATACACTGATTGTCATCAGTTTTATGTCAATTGAAGCCATCATGGTGTTCTATAGGTTAATTAACTCTCATACTGTTACGTTTCTACCCTGTTTTAACAGTATGTTTTCTTTGGTTTTTTAATTTACACACACAGCAGATACTTACCTTCTTTTTAGTAGATGTTTCTTTCAAGGAAAAACAATATAAAATAACTGCAGGAATATAGACCAGCAAATCAGCAACAAACACTGAAAAATAAATATTAACTTTACATTAGAATCCTCCCACATACCTCATCTTAATGCTATCCAAGCTGTGTATTTTCATCTGGATTGTGAATCTTGGACTCTGCTTAGAGTTTTAACTTCTTAATACTCCACATCTTGGTTGTATTTGGTGTAAAAAAACCTCAGACAATAACAACTACACAGTGCTGAAGTGAGACAAGTTGCCTACCTTTGCAACGTGGGGTTTGCATCTGTACCCTCACTGAAAACTTCACTTTAGTCATTCAATTCAACTGAAACTCAGAAGTCATGTGTCTATAGTTTCAGCTGACTGTGCTTTTCTATTGTCTTACGTTGCGTTACAGTACAATTCATAGTTTTAAAGACAGCTCAGGTTTGGCAGTTACACCAAAACTAATTTTTTCCAATTGTTTTGGGAAAGAAAAGGAAAAAATATAGACAAATAAACATTAAAATATCAGAAAGTCCTTCGATGGAATAAACTGGGTAGTTCCACTTCAAAGGACAAAAAGAAATAGGTCTACAGAATTTGATCTTGTTAATGTTTCTAACGCTATCATTTCTGATGTCCAAAAGCTGCTGCTTCCATGTGTTCAGCTGTTTTGGCTTCTGGCACAGCCTCAGTCAATAAGGGAGCACAATCTAGTTCCTCACATGCCGAAATGAGAGAAGGCATTCTTAATTCTGAAAAGAAATCAACTACAACTAGATGCAGTCAAGTGGTTTGATGGAACAGATAGTCTGAAGACACAAATAGTTAAGAAACTCTAGATTATAACAATCTCCAATGTATCTGCGTGAATTACTAGTGATGTGGATAAATAGACTAACACTAGTTATTTGGCTTTGATCATCTGCCTACAGCAAATATATATAAGAGAGTCGGCAAGAAAATAGAACCAGCAGGTTCCTCTGCCTAGAATTATGTCAACTCCTGCTCATGCTTAAACCACGAAGTGAATTCTTCTTGAGTGTCGTCTTAAGAGCCTGAGAAAAATCTCAGATTATCTCTATAAACCAGTTTCAGAAAATGTCCAATTATTCCAAGAGGGAAAGTATACTTTGCCTCTTTTTAGTCACAGGCTTTGGAAGAAAATGTTTAAAAATATCCCTTATTCAGCGATGAATTGTTTTGCAGGCTTAAGCCACAATTAAACAAATATACCCAAGGCGTTAGCAAAACAAATACACTGACACTTAAAATAAAGGTGTAATACCAACAACTGACATTGACCATTCTGAATTATTTTAATGCATTCTTCTAATGGCTACTGTTAAAAAGTGTTTATCAGTTCTCCTAGATCCATCAGTGGTTTGTCAAGTGAGTTGATTTCAAAATTAATAAAGACCATTTCAAGGGTAATTAAGTTCCAGTGATTTTTTTTTTCCAATTCAATCAATTACTAGAGACCAGACTGAGAGGTTTGTGAAGTACAGAAAAGCTATTGATGAACAACAAATTCTGCTGCTGCAATCAGAAAGTATTTTGTGGAACTCTAGTGTTATGCAAGCAAAAGACAGATTTAAAATGAAAGAAAATAGCAACAGGATAATATGGCATCTGCCATCACTTAGAGAACAAGAGCTCACTGGCCACATTGTTTGCTGTCCTACAGACACAGCTACTGAATTAAGTTATCTACAAATTTTTTTCTGCATTTGTTTTATCCTTTTTTTTGTAGACGCCATTCAAAATAATCAAGTGGTCAGAAGAGTGAGTGCAGGAAAATTAAATTTAGGATAAAAGTGGTAAAATAAATTTTTACATTTTTGTTAACAGAAGTTTATCTCTAGAAAGTGGTGACCGTTTGAAAGAAAAGTAGCATCTTTAAAAACATCAAATACCTTTCCCTTTCACATAAAGTACACAGCTCATACTAAAGATCCCTGAGACCTCAAGAGGCTGTTAAGTCAGTGAATGCCAGTCTACATACAAAATAATTTTACAATAAAAACCAAGCTAAGCTGAAAAAGAAAAGTATATTTATCAGAATGGAAAGGACAACAACACTACTATTTTCAAAATTAAAAAATGGGTCTATGCTAAAAAAGAAGAAAAGTAGCTTTGTTTTAGAGTTTTTACTGAATCAACTGGGTGAAAACTTGTTCGCATATTTTATATTTATCAGCTTCACAAATGATGGCAGAATAGGGAAGAACACAGGAGTTTGGTTCATAAATGGACCTGCAAAGCCACCCAAGTTAAAGAACTGAGAATAAACTGGTGAAGACAGAGGCTGCATGATATTAAACATGCTAAATTAGTAAGCGAGACAAATCTGTACGATCATCCTAAGGAAATATAATTTTCCTACCTGTTGTACGCATAAATAACTTATGTGGCTGACTCTCATACCCCCGAGATGTGTGCAGAGCAATCCAATCAGGATTTATTAACTTTGCACTGTAAAACAAAGTACAGACACATCAAAATGTAGACAGTTCTCATTTCCCTTTACACTCCTTTCAGCAATAAAGATGACATGCACAGGAGCATATTCCAAGAATTAAGATGAATGAGAAGAAATATTTCAAAGAGCAATAGTGATCAATGAAATATTTTCCTCACCACTAGATCAGTTTACACTATAGACTTTAGCTGCTTTTTCACAATTTAAAAAAAAAAATCTTTTACAACAGTAAAAATGGAATACAATATTTATTAGGATAAACCACCTTCAGTCTAGTTCCACCAACTTTTAAAAAAACAATTGTAAATACCTTTCATACTTAAGTATTAAATATAAACCATTTACAGTTCACATAGATGCCCCACATAACTGTGCCTGTGCACTTTAACCTACATTCTTATTCCATAAGTCTCATTCCAACAGCAGTAAAGCCCTTGTGGAAAAAGTATTCCAATAACAGAATTCTATTTACATGATATCCAGTCATCAAATGTCACTTGGGCTCTCAATACACGAAAGCCTTCCCATGCAATGCACCCAATTCCTACAGCACTTTTCTCTGTGCATCACCGATCCAACAGTGGCTTATGTGGAAAGCTAAATATCTAAGTCACACCTAAATCTGCTAAAATTTCCGGACCTGACAAAAAGAAAAATGTAACCCTTCAGTCCTCCTTGCAATAATTACAAAACAGAAAAATAGCAGTATTAGTTTTAAGCAATAGGGATACACATAGAATCTATTTCCCCAGCTTTAAAGTAGCAAACAATACTTTCCTTTTCATCAGCTGCCCAGATTGGTAGTTTTTAGCTACTAGTTTCTCTCCCCAGGAGACAAAGACAAAAAGAAAAGAAGGGGGAAGAAAAAAAAAAAAAACAAAAGGTAAATTTGGTGTTTTGCATTCTCCACAGAATTATTTAAAATAAAGAACTTACATGTAAGCACACACAAAACTGTGATAGGCAGTAAGAGGTGGATAATCAAGGCCCCAGTAGAGTAGGTTGTTATCACTTGTATTGAAGTACCTAAAAAAAAAAATTTAAAGAAGGATCTACATTTCCAGCTTTGTTTCAGCCCAGAGAAAAGGCTGACTATTAAACCAAATATTTTTATCAACGTATTCAAAATCCAATATAGAAGTTAGCAACTTCTCTAGCTATCTGCTTTATTTTACTTCACACAAAAAAATCTCAAGCAACAAAACAAAAGCAAAAGTGCTTCAGAGTATACTCACTGGTGTTTGCAAAACAGATTTTAAAAAGCTGCTAAAGCTTACTTACCTGGAGAGGGAAAATCCTTGACGTGAACAGACTTTGACAAAAATCCAGAGACAAAGGCAAAGCCTGCACAAAAATAGTTGTACACACCTACTGTAGCTCTAGATTTATGTAGTAGGCTTTGCAGGTCCTCATCTCCACCTACAAACCAAACCTACATTTTTTTCATGCATGTCAATTATTCCAGAAGACAGCAGTCAATTTGCCAAAAAGGAAATAAAACAAATGCAGTTAAAAGGAAATTTCAAGAGAAATTGAATTCACTAGTGATTTTTCCATATATTAATCCTAGATTCTTTCCTTCCCAGACTTGGACAGCATATTTAATATGCGACAATGACTTCTGAATAGTTAAACTTTATCTGCTACTCTTAGACTGCAACGTAGCAAGTTGTGAACTGCTTCTGCTCAACAGACCATAATGTGAAAATTCTGAAAAACCATCTGTTGGAAGTTATACTGCCGGAAAGCAACTGAACAGAAGTGGGGAAGGGTAGCATAAAGATATTACACAGACAAACAAAAAGCAGCATAGGTCTGAAAGAAAACCATGCCACAGCAGGTGCACCTAGGCAATTCTGTCAGCATGAACGTAGAAGTCAGGGGGCTAAAAAGTTCCTTAGAAGGCAACACAAGTTATCAGAGTAACATCTCCTGAATAACCAAGACAAGGTCATGAACTTCAATCAGATATGTCAGTCACAACCACTTTACCTACTTCTGCCTCAAAACTCAGGTGGACCACGTGAGAGAAAGGAAAAGGATTTTCCCATTTGTAATTATGTTGTGTGGGTATTTCTATGGAAGGCTAGCAGCAGTGAAAATTAAGTCACCTCTTCCAAATGAGAAACAGAAGGTTTTACCCAAGGAAAACAGAAGTTGCAGAAGTAAGGCATCAGACCCTTTACAGCTCACAGTGAAACAGAATGACTAGTCTACTCTAACTGCCAAGGGGCAAGCTCTTGGCTTTTCCCGTTTCTCTCTTCAAATGCAGCCAATTTTTGACATTTATTATAGTAAATGATATTTCCTGAATTCTTTATGAGCTGCCTGAAGTATCTTACGAAATGATGATAAATCATATTTCTTTGAGTTGCATCTCTGCTTCTTATCCTATGATTCAAGATTGCTCACACCAAGGCAGTTCAGATTCTTCACGCAGATCGTAGTAGTCTGCAAATTAGTAGTAAACTTTCCAGTTTTGTATTTTTTTTTTTCAATTTTACCCTTCATAAACCCATAGCTGCAACAGAAAAAACAATGCCTATATCCAGTAATATTTAGCAAAAAACCCTTCACAATTTTAATTAGCAGTATAAAAAGAAAGTATGTTCTTAAAGTAGCCTTTAATAAATAATGTCAAGGCTCTAAAGAATAATATAAGAAAAGAAATATTTAAATTCTGGCCTCTGGCTCAGTTTCCTTGTGTGAGATTTCTCTAACTACAAACCATACTGTAGTTTACTGCAGCATTATTTTTTTTAACATATCTTTGTTTGGGATCAAAGAAAATAAGCATGGAACATGGAGCTATATTACCCATACATGCCTGTTTAACAGTAAACGTGACAACTAAGTCTGTGAAAAGATCAAGAGATCTTCTAGGACTATGCCCCCACGAGAGAGCTGCTCTCTGTATCTACCTAGACAAACTTACAGAAGAACACGTGCTTGCTGCATAGACACCTTTTCTAAATACTAAACAAATAGCAGCACTGTAAGTGATTAGAATCTCATCTTCAAATTTGAACACTATTTTTACATGCCAGAGTAGAACATCTTTTCACACTGTCTATTTCTATAACACGGGAGGGGAAAGACAGCTTAGTATTCTAGAATGTAACGCCTTGCATGTCAGCCAAGATGTTCTCTTCCAAACGCCCAAAACTGAATATGACTTTGCTGCATTAGAGATTCAATTCCCAAAGCAGATCCAAGGCAAAAAACTTTTGTCATAAATAAAACAAAGAGCAAATACAACAAGACTGAGATGCCCAGCTAGCAGCCCATAGGCTAATTCCAGCCTGCAATATAGTTTCATCTGGCCCCTGGGAATGCCTAGAAGTAACGACTGCTATAACTCTTAATTTTAAGTACATATAGTTCCGCATAGCAGCGTGGATCAAAGCTGCCAACTCTATTATGTTGGCTCTCCATTACCCCAACTCTGATACAATGAGGGGTTTGGATATCCCAGAAAAACTTAGAAGAGAAATGATAATATAGATACAACACAATGATCTGAAGACACAATACAGAGTCATCTGCAGAGTTCCACAAAGTGCCATATTTTCAGAATTGGCCCCACGTATATTTACAGAACTACAATTGAATTAATATTCTATTCTGTCGTATCGGTCTGTTCCCCAACACAGAGCAGAGGAAAAAAATTACACCAGACAAACAGAATGCCACTATCCCTGTTGGAAAATGACCTGCAGTTCCAATGTATACCCACTTGTGTTGTAGCATATATATGGACTAAATAATTTTTACCGTTCCATGCAAGCTCCAAGGAATATTAGGAATGATTTAAAAATAAAGTATTTGGAATAATTTTCCTACTGTTTTAAGTGATCTCTACAAATTAACTCTTCTTACATCTAGATTCCAGGCACCCACATTTTAAAATCTATATTAAGAACACGGGTGTGAACAATGAACTTGCAGGTGTGAAAAAGAACCGGTGCCTCCAGCACAAGAATCCAAGTTTCTGCATTTACTGTCATGCCCCTGCCTTTTAGCTTAGGAGAGATAAGCAGAATTCGTTTTGGCTTTGTCAGTGCTGATAATGATGAAAGTTTTTATGCATTAGAGAACTGGAACTCAGGAAGCTGAACTGATTTTTTTCTAAACCAGGAAAACAAGCTTCTCTATGATCTTTTATATAAGCCTGCTAAAGAAATTGCTTCTTGATCTTTCCAGTCAATTCAAAACAAAGCTGGAGCTTCACAACAGAGAGACCTACCAGTCAGAATATTTTGTTATACAAGCTCATAGCTAGCAAGTCAAAGTTCCAAATTTTAGCTTTTTTCTTTCTTGTGAAGAAAATGGTACCTCAATCTAAGAGCAGGGTGATGTTATATTACTACAAAAGGGGTTTTAGAATAATTCAGAGATAGTAGATGTTGCACAGGTCTTAAACTTAATGGTATATTAAAGTAAGATACGAACTAAAGTTTCATTACATTTACCCCTTTGTAACCCGAGCTACAATAGCACTACATACCACTGCCTGATGGGTAAATTGTAAGTAACTTCTTGCCAGTGTCTCTGAGCTTCGTAGTCTCCATACATTGGTGGTTTTCCTGCACCTAAAGAGAGATGACAAGAGTATTTAGGAATTTATTCGGTTTATGCAGGCTGCTCTTCCTCCAGATATGTATTTGCGTATTAACATATTACTAATTTTATTCTCCATTCCTCTATGATATTTGAGAGCAAAACAGAGACCTCATCTGCTATGCAGTCTAACAGGGAGGAAAAAAAAAAAAAAAAAGTTATGCGTTCCTTTGGCTTTCTGAATATTTCTGCGATAAGCATTTATCAAGATATTCCACTGTGAAGAATTGCTTCCTCATATGACAAAAAAAAAATCATTTCCAAGTGTAGATGAAAAATGTGGCACCTTCTCTGAAATAAGAAAATGTACATAATGGACACCTTACACTGATTTTGTGTGAAATACTACACTTCCTTAGTATATAGTAATTGACAACGTTCTCATTTGTGTTTCAGCCATGTTGTGGTACCTTGCTATTAAAAGTAACAACCAGCCTTATTTTTAAATTTACTCACAATTAGGACCTGCTGCAAGTCCTCCAGTTCCTCTCCCTTTCCTCTGCTGCCTGCTTTGCAACACTAGCAAGAATACTGCATCTGTCCCTTTCCCCATGATTCTTAATAAAGAGTTAAGATGAGCTATTTACTAAATCAGGCCATTCAGTACACAGAATAGGTTTAGAAGAATTTTTTCTTATAATCTACAAAGCTTTCTAAATAATAACTGCTCCATTTTGGCTTACAGGAATTGTCTCTCACATTTTTCAACTGAGTGATTGCTATGTAGCAGTTCTGCAAAATGAATTATGTTAAAGGACACTTGTTATACATGCATACATAAGTCTCTCAGGAAACTAAGATTTTTTTTTTCCATAGAAAAAACCTTTATCAATACAAATACTTCAGATATCTACTCATAAACAATTCCCTCAATGTAAGCCTTACTCTGATAATGGCAGTATGTTAAGCATCTTTATCACAGAGTTTATTTACTTCTATTAACCTGTGCTTATTGAGAACAGAAATTGGACTGATAGTACTTCCAGTAAAATATTGACACTAGCCGGACAGAGATTTAAGAGTTTCTTTAAAATATAGGAAAGCCATCTATATTTTTTTCACATGATCTATGTCTGTGGGAGTCACACAAGCTCAGATATGTACTGTTTATTCCTGGGTAGTGGAGAGAACAGATTATTTCCACTAATTTATTCATGGGTAGCAGAAAGAGTAGATTGCCTCCACTATATGACACATTGAACTAAAAGTTTCCCAAATAAGTGAGGTCACTGGAGAATAGGAGTTTTATCAGTGTCCACTCTGTAAATACAAATCTAGTGGAACAAAGAACCTGTCATAGGATTACTGAAATACAAAAATAGGTGTTATCCAAATTTTAGACTGTGCGTATATCCGTGTGTGTGTTCTCTGTGTTTGTGTGTATATACACACACATTTTATTTCAGCTTCTCCCCCTCCCCCCCAAAAAAAAATTAACTGGTTTCAGAATGATCAAAAGAGATCTTAATCCAAAGGTTTGATTACTAAAAGCCAAATACAGAGACTGATCACACATCAGTTAGTTTGAGAATGCATGTTTAGCTTCCGTCTACAGCCAGAATCAAATATACTGCCAAACAGAACTCAGAATTAATAAAAATGAAGTATTTTATTTTAAAAGGATCACAAATACTTTAAATTTAGGGTGGACTTATTCAGTTTTACTATTACCTGGAAACACACATTTTTAAGTGTTTGAAGCTGCCTTTCAACATAGGTATTTAGCTTCCACTCATTTAGCAGGAGTTTGGCAATGCATTAAAAAAATTATGCTTTAATCTATGAAGCCAAATTTTTCCTCAATAATTCTTCAAGACCAACTGATCTAAGGTCATCATAAATGGTAATCTTTCAAAACTAGGTATAAGTTATCTGCTTTCTCACCATCATGACCCTAATTCCAGAGGCAGATCCAAAAGCATGCCAGATGGCAAGCAACAACAGAATGGAAATGATACAGCGATCCAAGACTATACGGTAAATGAGGGCAGAATTAACTCCTTGCTTCTGGCCATCCATACCACACATGGTTTCAGAGTATGCCGAATCAGCATTTCTACCAGAGTCTGCTTCAGAGAAGGATGACTACTTCTAATCCTTTGCTCAACTTTATTGCATCGAGCAGCAGTGAAAGCAAAACAGCCACGTCAGTTTAAACACTACTCTGCCCAATTTTTTTTCTTGTTCCTGTCATTAAAGGTTTATTACATCTGAAGGAAGTCAAAGAGGAAAAAAAAAATTCCAGTGTACTTATGCATTTGACAGCTCTTCCTAACATTCAGATTTGTCTTTTTTTCAGCCAGCCAATGCTCAAAGTTAAGCACATGCTTTAATAACTTGCTGGATTGGATCAGACCAGACTCAGCTTTTCCTATTCCAAAAGAATTTATAGGATCATTGTGTAGGAAACAAGACCATTATTTTAGTTCAGGCATTATTTTAAGACTCTCTTTCAGAATCTTGATTGGTATGAAATTAAATCAACTTTAAAAAACCTAGTTAGCAATGTCATTGTAAATACTTGCAGTGCAACAGAAAATTAGTATTGTGTGGCAAAAGACAGGGTGTTTGTTTTCCTGCCTATAGGTGGGTAAAAAAGAGCCTCAGTTACCGACAGAACAGATCTCTCATAATGGCACTTTCAGAAAGCAAACTCAAAATAAAACAACTGTGCAAGGAGGCATGCATGCAACTTATCTTCAAGCAAATTCCTTCAAATAGATGAAACCCAGGAGTTACCAGTTTAAAATCACTAGAATACTACTTGAACAGCTCCAACTACTCAGGGGATGAGACTCCCAATTGCCTTAACAGAAAACCAGAGTTGAATTTGACTGAGCTTGTGATTCTTTTAGCTGATGGGGAAGTAATGGTTCTTTTTTTTTTTTTTTAATTTGCAGAGAGCAAGCTTTGTGCAAGCTTATGCTAAGTGTAGGAATGGCATTGAGAGGTTTGGAAGAAAAAAACTTGCTAGTTCTTTGCAAGCATTATGAGATGGGGAGGAGAAAAACTCATCCATTAAAAGAATATAGCTCTAGTTCATGCTGTAAACAGTCTGAAGGAAGTATAGCTACAAGGCAGAGCGTAATCGTTCACTCCACGTCACCTTTACGCTGTCTTCATTATCACCAGTACAGTTTTATCTAAATATACATTAACGCTGTATCTGTTATAGAACTTAAAGGACAAAATTAAACAAATGTACAATTGGACTGCAATAGTATTCTGCAGCTACTGAAACAACAAAGGCATAGGGGTAAACAGCCAGCTGTTCTTTCGCTCCTCCTAAAACATTACTAACAGTCACCCCTCCTCCCCACACCCAAAAAAAAGTTGTGGTAGGGGTTTTTTTCAGCATTTTGTTCCAAGCAGCTGTGACATTAATCATTGCACACTTCAGAAAAATAAGAACAAAGTATTCTATGAACCTTCAGGAAATAGAGAGGCACTAAAATACGACAATACTTGAAAAAACACATTGCTTCCTATTTATGATTTTACATGCAAGTTTATTTTAATTTATCACAAGCTCCATAATTCACCTTCATGTGGTTGTTTTACAGACCATGAACATGTATTACCTGAATAAGAACCAAGCGATACAGTCCAGCGTACAGTAAGTGCTAGTAAAACAGTAATTGTCATTAAGCTCCACTTCTCCATAGCTGGTCTTTGTAACAAGCCAAAAGGTACCTGAAAAAACACCATAAACATCGCTACAATACTGTCCATGTTTTTGTTCCTTAGGCATTTAATGGTACTACTGATAGTACCAGTTTTCTCCCCCCACAGCAGCATTCTGTTACTATCTTGCATCTGGAAGCTCACTACGATCAGGAGGGGTTTTCAGTACCGGCGAATTTCTAACCAGGAAGCCAAATGCTGCCCAAAAGCAATTTCTCCCACTTCTGAGCTAGAAGCTGAAAAGGTATCTGACAAAATGCATAAAAACAGCAGCAAGAAGGGTAAAAGATTTCAAACCACTTAAAAGAATTCAGATGCCAGATCAACACTACGCTGTACATACACATACATACTTAAGCTTCATCTTAATAGGCTCCACACAATTTGTTACACAAACATGTAGCATGTTTTACCTGTGAGTGACAAGAGAAAAGTCTGCAAGAGACCAGTAGAGAAGATTGTAGTGGTAGTCAAAATACTTATGCCATGTCTGTTAAGTAGCTTACAAACTAGTATTTGCCACTGAACAAGAAAAACCTCTTCAAAGAGGTTTATAAAAATTCCTAGATTAATAGCTCACTAGGAAAAAAAAAATCTATCGTTCATAAGCGCACAGTTTTCAAAAGTGAGTAAATGTCCCAGTATTAAGTTAATGCCATTTATTTTCTTGATTGAGAACACCACAGCCAAATTATGCAAAAGACAGATCTGGTATAGGCTTCTCTGTTGGTTTAAACATACTCAGAAACTATTTAAAATTTAACTATGTACTGGCAGGTCTTATCGCTGGACCAGATATTATTGTCTGTTCTCCTGCAGCCACTATAAAAGCACAGAGCCCACCATAAACTCTGTATCATGTGTTCTAACTAATTCCACAGGAATACAGTCATGAGCCGGCACATAATCAAAAAATTAAATGCATACTGCCGAATGCAAACATCTGGCATTAATGATGAAAAACCCCTGATCTGAATCCTACTTCAGTCTCCCCGATATTCAAAAGGGGGCCTGAAATTCCACCTCTCCCTTCCCAAGCATAAGCACACTATCCCTAGAGGATATACCAGATGAAACCTACCAGGCTCAAGAGATCTTCTCCATTCTTCTACCCAAAAAGGCAGGAGGACTGATCTCCCACCGAGCTTGCTTGACCATACTAAGGATCCAGTAACAATAAGAAACATTGCTAGATCTGCAAAGTTAAAGGCCACATTCCTCAAACTCAGAAATCAAGAAACAGGAAAGTAATGATGTTGCCCTACGCAAAAAGAACACTAACTATAGAATATGCAAACTTTGACCCAGAGAATCAAAAATATTTTAGCCTGAGTTAGAAAAAAATTGAAGAAGAAACTACTCCAATCTTGACAGTGAAAGACAGCAGTAAATCCATAGGCTGTACTTCTGCCAAATCATCAGCAGCAGCACCATTCCCTCCCCAGTCAGCAACAGATACATTACAGAAGAGTGGATGAGCCTGGGTACAACTGCCAAAGATTTTCCTTGCAGAAGGGGCATCATCCGACTTAAGTGACTTTAATATACTTGCCACTGCCAAAAAAAAGCAACAGCAACAAAAAAAAACCCCACAGCAGCAGTACTGAATTGCTGTTTTAGTAACAGACAAGCAACATCTAAGACATGTTTCGGTTATTCTGCTCAAACTAAATCCATATTTATTTACTATTCACAGAAAGGTATGACCCAACACCACCACCAAAGGGGAAAAAAAAACCCAAAACCCACAAACTTACTTTAACAATATAAATCTACGACAGCAGTAGATCACCATCTATAGGTAGAAACGTGAACACTGATATTTGCGCGCTTTCAATGGTACACCTGTGCCTAAACCACAGGCTAGGCACATTTATCCAAATAAAAGATACTGAGGTCGACTCTATAGATGATTTTACCCGAAGTGAACTCTCCTGCCTCCTAAACTTGGGTCCAGTAAGACCTGGGCCCTATATGACTTCCAAAATCAAGTGTCACAGGCCTGGCCTTTCCCTTCTGTAAAATACTCACACCTGCCCTTCCTTTCTACCTCCAGTTAGAGCAATTATTACTTAATGGTACCTTCTCAATTCTTACATAATGCCAGTCTCACCTACAGACAGACTCCCCCATCACTGTTCCTCTCGTTTACTTCTGCCATTCCCTGCGCTTGGAGTAACTGTCATTTTCTGGGGTACGGAGTTCCTTCTTCCTCTCCTCTCAAAAGCGGTTCTTAAAATATTCTTTCCTACTTCCTTTTCATCTTTAATAATTATTCCATACCTCCCGAAACAAAAGCCATGCTTTTATTAGATTCTAAAGTATGGCTCTCTAGTTTTTGTGATCCCGTGGGTAACAACGTTAAACAAGTAAGACTTTTCAGGAGATGACAGAGCTGGTTTGGCAAGTGTCAAACGTTTTACCTTCTGCCTCTGGATGAGCAACACCAGAGGGTCTCTCAAGGGAGATGCCACCTATAAGCATAAGGTGAAAATCACAGCTCCAAAAAAACACATCCTTCCACGCTGCCTACCATGAAGATTCAGATGAATAGCACCGATACAAACCACCCACTCCTTGCCAAAGGGAAGCTTACAAAACTCAGTCATAGATGCATGGCCCTTAGTATAACTCGTTGTTTTAAAAGAGATGTCAGCACGCAGCTCAACAGCGTCCTTTCCTTCCTCAAAAACGCAAAGAATTTCATTTGCTGAAGTACAAACGAACGTTCTACAAGCCTACTGTCTCTACTCCTCGTCAGAAGGGGTGTTTATCCCTCAATTTTCCTCACACCCCCCCCCCCTCTGTCCCCAGCCTCCTCAGAGACACACGAGGCTCAGCTGCTGCAGCAGGACTTCGCCCTGGGCCCTCCCCCAGCCGCGCTGCCCTCACCCACCAGCGCCCACCGACCCGACCCTCCGCTCCCTCCCGCCTTGCTCCGGGCCACCCCCCGCTTCCCCTCAGCCCCAATAACCGCCTCCCGTACCCCCGGGGAAGGGACGGAGGGGAAAGGAGGAGCGGTACACAGGACCCGCGGGCTAACACCACCCAGGCTTCGCTTCACTTCACGCCCCGTCCCCTCAGGTCCGGTCCCCTCAGGTCCGGTCCCGTCCCTTCCCGCCGTTAAACCGGCGCGAGCCCGCGGCTCCTTACTGGACACAACCGGCGCGCACGCGCTTCCGCCTTCGGAGCGGCTTCCGGCCCCCCGCGCGCGCCCGTAAGGCGGCGCAGGCCGGGCAGCGCGCATGCGTGCGAGGGGTGAGGCGGTTGGGGGGGGGGGTTGTCCGTGTGTTGTCTGCGCATGCGCAGTCGCATCCGGCGGCGGGACGGCGGCTGCCCTCGGGTGGCGGTTGACGATCGTGGATGGGATTTGGCGGGAGTCTGTGTGGAGGGAGGGGGGGGGGAGATGGATGGAGCTGGGCCGCGGGGCTCTGGCCCACCTCGGAGGTCTCTGGGAGTAGGCGGCTGGACGAGCAGCTGTACCTCAGGAGACGTGGCAGTGCTCCTCGGTGCTCAGCCGCTGTGGAAACGGCGGTAGCCCCGCGCAGGGGCCTGCACCGGGCTCGGTGTTACCCCGGCTGGTGCTGTCAGAAGCAGATGCTCCTTTATTCTTTTTTTTTTTTTTTTTACCCTGCTCACATGCATCCCTTCATGGCGCAGGTCGTGCTTACATCTCTGTCACAGCAGTGAAAGGAAGTGGGAAAATGTAATAGTGGGTGTTACTGGTGAAAAGCATAGTCTTGACACACGGGAAGACCAGCTTTTTATTCAGGCAGCGAATCTAAGTGTTTGGGGTTCTGTTTGGTTTTGCAGAAGGAAGGGAGCAGCTGGAAGACTTGTTCTTTAACCGCACCAGAGAGCTGGGAAGCAGCTCCTCAGCCTTTGTGTCTGGGAAACGATACCTAGGAACAAACGTGAAGGAGAAGGATCTTGGGCACCATAGGCCTCTCTTTTACAACCTTTCAGTTTTACCCTCTTTGATTCTCTTTAAGGTCTTGACAAAGTACATAGCATAACATAAGTGATCCTAGATCATCTTTAGACAACCCTTCCCGATTCTTAAAAGTACGCTCTCTGTTTTTGTTTAGATTGCTGTGTTTTTCTTCTGGTTGTGTGTCTCACTGAGGTTGGGGTATGAAATTTAACAGAAAACTGACAATTTTTTACAACTGACACCACATACTGAGGATTTCATGACCAAACCTTCCAGGCGAACTGCCTGGACTGGAATGCCAGAACTGCAGGTGGTAAAGGATTTAAACCCAACTGGTACAAAATGGAAGTATGGTCAAGAAGTATCTGATGACTTACAATAGAAACGTTAAAACAACCAGAGATGATAGGAAAACAAAATTCTTCATAGATTTTTTTTTTACATGTGCATGCTCTTTTCAAAATACATAAACATTAGGCAACGTACAGTATTGCATACCCCCAGAGATGGCTTTTCTTTAAGTTCTTCCAGTGCAATAACCTACAGAATACTAATTTCCACTCTCCCAACCATTTTTCAGTTGAGTCCCCTTTCCTTGGATGTCCTGTCTGTCTTACGCCTGCCGTAGTTTCAGCATTGTCAGCAACTGTCGCTTCTGAGTGTTACCTCAAGCAGGACAGTATGAAGAGGCCAGAAGTTTGTGGTCTTATACAGATAAACGTAAAAATCACAGTAGTCTGCTGGCCTGCCAAGGTGTTTGGAGCCATAATCCTATTGAAAATGGCCAATTACGATCATCAAATTTTACATGTTTTACCAAAATCTGTTAATCATTCATATAGCTGCTAAAGAAAATGCTTCCAGTTTAGGATAGTAACAAGATCCTAAGGGATGTCTGGAGGTGACAAATCTGTAAAATAAGCATGGTCCTAAAAATTCATCAACTACAGAGTAAATTAGAAGATGGGAAGAGTTACACCTCCTGAACCCCAGCACGGCTTTGGCGTGGTATATGATACTGAAGGTTCGCGGTGCAAAGTGAATTCCCAGCTGAAGCCAGGGGGGAGAATCACCAGGGCAGATTCCTATTTCAATTTTTCCTCTCCCAGCCCCTCGCTCCTTTCCTTCTCGTCTTCCCTCCAGGATTTTCCATGCCCGGAATTCCCTAAAGCCCACTCCTGAACCGCAAGGCCGGGGAATGCAGCATAGCAGTGCTACGCCACCCCCAAGTCCGTGAGCGTTGCCCATGGGCTCCTACTGCAAAAAAAAGAAGAGTTTTCAGGTTTTACCTTGCGGGTTATTGATAATTTGGTCCTGGAGCCGGCATGGGCGAGCAGGAGTGCCTGGCTGCACATTCAAGTGCATTATTTCAATTAGCTGAGCGTTCTTTGTTGCAAGGTGAAATCATTCACTCCCAGGAAAGCTTTTTTATTGAATGCTTTCTAAATACTTGCATCGGTCACGTCGCCTGGCATTGAGTCTCTGTCACTAGTATTTCTGCGGTGACTTTGACCAGATCAATGACTGGAAAAGGCATTAAGGACACATTGATACCGCGGGGTAGTAGGCAAGCGGGACTTGGTTTTGGTTCTCGGTAGTAAAGAGAAAGCCGATAATGAGCGGATAAACGGCTTTTCTTAACCCTTGGCGTTCTCGGGAGGCTTCAGCAGGTCTGCTGGCTCTTCTCCTCCACCCCGGCTCGTAGGGTTGATGTAAAGCCGAGCGGTGGTAAGGCAAATATCTCCCAGGTATTCCATAAATCTGGAGCGAAATGCGGTCAGAATAATGAGAAAGTCTTTCCTAGGGCGGGCGGGAGGAAGGCAGTCCTGGGAGAGGCTGCGGCTATAAAAAGTTGCTTTCCAACTCATCCAGGATTTAGTTTCTGAGCTGTGCCGTGATGCAGGAGCGAGCGGGGAAGCAAACTCCAGAGACGTTTTCAATTGTAGATTCACCATCTGACCTTTTCCCGGGTTCCCGGCACTATAAAATCGCCCGTAATTTAGCGGGCACGTTTGTCAGGCTTTGGGGAGGGGGGGTAGGTGCGGATGCGGACAGACAGCCGGGCTGCGCTGACGGATCGCTGTAGCCACGATTCTTTAGCCTCTTCATTTCCCCAGCAAGAGAAACAAACGCCTTTGAAACCACTACCGTAACCTGCAGGGAGATTGATTATTGCCGCTCCCCCCCCCCCCCGCCCCGAAATACCAGCACTTAATAAAGTAATTAGAAAGGCTTGAGGTTTCGGTTTTGTTTTCTTAAATTCCTACGATTGTCGGAGCAGGCAGTGCCGGGGGGGTGGGCGCAGGGGGACCGCGGAGCTTCCCCCGCCTGCCCCGGGAAGGCTCCTGCCTCCGCGCCCGGGGGATGCTCCGAGCCCCCCGTAAAACAGGGCGAGAGGTTTCCGCCCTTAACGGAGAGGAGAGGGGAGAGGAGGGGAGGCTGAGCGGTTTTGGCGTGTCCCGGCTTGTCCCCTTTTGCTGAAGCTGAAGGAGACGGGGATTTTGCTGAACCTGGAGTTCAAGGACGCTCCCTCTCCCATATTGCCATCTTAATAAAGTTGGGAAGTGCCTACTTTCTCAGCTTGCTTACCAAATCCTGAATTAATAAAGTTTACTTAGTTATTTAAATAGATTAAATGTCACATTTTAAATGGAAGGGGAAGGTTCTACCTTACTGACCTATTTTTCATTTCTGATTTAGAAAAAGGCAAGATTAGCATGGATATTGCATTTTCAAGGACCTCGCCACTATTAAATAGACTGTTAAGTGCATTTTATGGCTGAAGAGTCTGTTCCCAGTTCAGTCTGGAAGACGTGCTAAGTTCATCTCTACCTGCTACATTGAACATTCACTGACTAAAATACTTTCTGTGGATGTAATACCTATGCTCTGTATCTTTTAAGTACATAACGCTTAATGTTTTAGGACTAGTAAAACCGAATTCAGTAAAAGTCCCTGGAATAGAAGTGTTGGCTCTGGAGAACGCAGTGTTTGCCCAGTTGCACCAGTTCCCGGTGAGATTGGAGGGAGGGGAGACTGCGGGGACGGCGGACGCGGATGCCCGGGAGTCTCCCGCGGAGACTTAAGCTCCGCGGAGGTTTAAGCGGGCGCGGATCGTCTCGAAGGCAGCCCCGGGGGATGCGCGAAACCGGAGCGCCGTGCCCGAGCCGAGCCTCGTCCGCAGCCGCGGACCCGCGGGGTCGCCCGGCGTAACTTCCGCGCCGCTCTCGCCGTGGTTCCTCAGCCGCCGCTTTTTTAAAATCGCTTGGAAGTACACCCCCAACATGGCGAGGCCCCAAAATCCCTGCCCCTGCTGACCCAGGGAACACCCACCCACCCTGAAACAAGTCTCCGTGGCATTTTTCTCGGAGTGGGAGACCCCCACGAAGGACGAGGGATGGCGCTTCCCAAACCGAAATACTCGCCCCCCTTCCTTTGTTTCTGGCCCGGGCCGGCGGGGTGAGGACCGGGGCGAACCGCATCCCCCAGTGCCCCCCCACCCCCCACCCCCGGACCCCTCTCTCGGAGCGATCCCCAAAAGCTTCCCGTGTCCCAAAGGTTTCTGGTGTCTCCAGTGGATGATTTCCTCCGGCCCCCTCTCCGTGGGACAGCCGAGAAGGAAAGGTCTCGGACGGGAATCTTCCCCCCCCCCCCCCCGGGGAGAAGTTCCCCCCGGTGTTCCCTCCGCCGGTACCGGCAAACCCGGCCTCAGCTCTGCCCTCCCGCAGCTCCGGAGCGGGGTCTCCGATCGCTGCCCCGCCGGTGGGGGGGTTGGATGGAGGGGGGGGGCCGCAGCCTTTCACCACCCGTTAACTCTCAGCCCCGCTCTGTGCCCGGAGAGAGATCAATTACGCTCTAAACGGGCGGTGTCGAGAGCAATTAGCGCGGGGGGGGGGGGGGGGGGCGCGCAACTCCCGCGGCCGCGCAGCGCCCCGACCCCGGCGGCTGCGAAAGCGAGAGGGTTCCCCGGGAGACCCGCAGCAGCCGAGGAAACGGCCCTGCTGAGCCCATCTCGGCCCTTTTTTCAAGCAACCTGGTGGTTTAGAGGATTTAGGGCCAGATCTCATCTCCAGCCCCATTGTACATTCTCCGGGCGGAGAGAGCGGCGGGTCCGCGATTGTAATAAATAATTGGGGGGGGGTCGGGGAGGGCTTTGGGTAAACTCTCCGGGCTGCGAGGCCGGTCATTTTCCCGGTGCTTAGGATCTAGTTACTTTCAATACACCCCAGGGACCAGACACGACACGGCTTGTACTAATAGGCATCTGTCACCGACCGTGTCAAGTTTTGCCATATGCGTCCCACAAGTTTGTGGAAGGAAAAGGAAAAAAAAAAAGAGGAAGAACCAGAAAAAAAGACTTTCTGTTATCTGGTTGAAGGGAGCGGCTGCGGAAAACTTTGCCGGGAGATGCTGTCCCCGACCCGCTGCCGTTCCCGTGGAGGGCTCTGCCCCTCTCCGCTGGAAAGCCGCTCGCCGACCCGGCTGCAAACCCTCCGCCGTTTGGGGACCGATTTCTCGTACACCCCCCCGACCCCCCCCCACCCCCCGAGCCCTGCCGGTAGCTTTACGAGACCCTCCGCCCCCCCCAAGTCGTGCCCCCCTGCTCCCATCCCGGTCCCATCCCAGGCGATTCCAGGCAACGGGATTGCTCCCGGTCCCCCCCCGGGGAGGTCCCGGGACTGCGGGGGGGGGGGAGGAGGAGGAGGAGGAGGAGGAGGAGGAGGAAGAAGGGGGACGCGCCCCCTGCAGGTCCCGGTGCGTTACTGCAGCCCCCCCCGCCGCCACCGGGAGCCCTCACCTGCCCGCAGGGTCCCCGCTGCCCCAAACCGGGCCGGCCCCGCGGCTGCGGGAAGGCAGCGGTTCCCACGGGGAGGCGGACAGACGGACGGACGGACGGACGGATTGTCGCCGCCGCCGTCCTTCCCTGAGTGCCGTTCCCTCCCGGTGCTGCCGGGCCCTTCTTCCCCGGGAAAGGCTTCTCCGGTGCCGCCGATCGCTCTCCTCGGCGATCGGGGAAGAGGGAAAGGAGGGACGGGGTAGGGGAGGAGAAAAGCCGGAGTGAGAAGGAGAGGACGGAGGTAACGGAGGGAGAAACCCTTCCCGGGGCCGGCGGGGAGGAAAGTTGCCGGTTCCGCAGATGCCGAGCCCGAGGTATTGCTGCTATGTGGGGAAATATGAGCGAGTAATTTTATAAGTAACAAAGGCCGGGGAATGGAATGAGCCCCTGTTATCCGGTGTCCTCTGGAAGCCCTGGATCAGCAGGTTCTTGAGCCTAAAAGCGAATTCAAGAAGAGGCTCCTTTCCCTTTTCCCAGGGGGATCCGCTAAATATAGAAATAACCTCCGCGCGTGTTTGCCCAAATCACCTACCATTTGCTGTTTGTGTAAAACCGATTAGCCAGACACAACTGTGAACCAACTTGTGACTTTTATAGCCGCCGAGCACAAACAAATTTAGATCCGCCGGGCAGAGGAGCCCCCGGTGGGGGCCCGGGTCAGGCCCGGCCGGACACCGAATCCCACCCCCCGATCCCCGACCCCCGCCCCGGTTCGCTTCAGGTGCCCGTTTCTCCCTTTTCCCGGCAGCTGATGAGCGAGTCCTTCTTTCTAAAGTTCCAACTAGCTCATCGCCGGGCTGCTGGTTTTATTTTAGTCCGGGCGTGCGGAGGTATAAATATTTACTTAGGAAGAAATAATATTTACTGCTTACCGGGAAAGCGAGGACGCTTTTAGGGAGTGAGTGACGGTGAAAATCCCCCGGTGCCGGTGGGTGTCAGGGCTGGGAGAAGCCCCTCGTCCTCCTCCTCCTCCTCCCGCAGCCAACCCCGGCTCCCGCTGCCGCCCGCCGGCAGTTTACGCCGCCGGTTTTCCTAACAAAGAACGCGAATTATTTAGGCGGAAAAGCCAAATCCGCGAAGGTTTTCAAAAATTCCACGTTTGGCGAGGGAGAGAATAAAGTCCCAGACACCGTCAGGGCACTGGAGAGACCGAGTGCCCGACAGCTCGCCACACTAAACCCCCCCAAAGCGGGGTTTTCAATATTGTAACGCGCCACAGATTATTAATATTTTTTTTTCATCTTGGCCGTCTCTGTATTTTAGCCCCGAAAATGCACTCAAATGTACATTTATTTATTTTTTTTTGGCAGCTGCCCTTAAAACTTAGTTATTAGGAATTAGCCGGGAAAGGCCGTTCCCTTTCCGTGGGAACGCGGAGCCGCTCCTTTATCACCGATTATTTCCCCGACCTGAACGAAAGATCCGCGCTCGGACACCGCACGGGCGCGGCTCGAATTTTATTTTTTTCGGTCAATTTTTGTTCCTTGCGAAATAAAGAATTAACGTTGCTTAGATCGCCCCAACGCCTTTTATTTAAAACCGTTTCTCTTAGAGCCAACCCAAAGCGTACCTAGTCCGGCCGGGAAGGGGCAGGATCCCGCAGCGCCCGGGATGCCGAGCCGAAGTCAGGCTGAGAAAAAATTAATATATTTAGGGGGGGGGGGGGGGGGAAAATCACGGCATGGTTGAGGGAGCCTCGGACCTGCCGGGGAAGGTTTAATTTGGAAGGACTCGCGGGGATGCCGGTCCGGCAAGGAGCGGGGCGGGTGGCTGCCGTTGCGCGGCCGCGGAAAGAACCCGCGGGGCCGTGGGAAACCCGCCCGGTTCCGCCCCGAGCCCGGCGATACCCAAACCTCGGTGGGAAGGAGAGAGCCAGCGCTCCGCGGGCGCGGATTCTCCTCCGCCCGTTTTCCAGCCTCCGCGGCCCCCTGCTCGGGTGGGTGCTCAAAGATACGCCTCTCACACAAAGACGGGCAGAGCATTTTAAAAATTTATTTACAAAGTTGTGTACAACACGAAGGGGTAACATTTAGAATACATATATTCATTCATATATAAACAGACTTCTATAATAGAGTGACAGCGTTTTCCTCCTCTGTGGGGTTTTTTTTCCTCCAAAATGTTTTTGTTGTTGTCGTCGTTCGTTCGGTTACTATTTAAAATTTCCCCCGCTTATTGTTTTTTGTATACATTTTTGTGTGTGTGTGTGGTTTTTTTTTTTCCTCGTTTGTTCGTTTATTTCGGATAAAACCGCTCGGAGCGCCGGAACCTTCAAAAAAAGTGAAAGTTCGCAGCTCCTAAACGCGACCGTCATTTCGCCTCTTTAGAAAAATAAAAACCCCGAAAGCAACGTCAGTGATTTTTGATACAAATATGTACAAGCGGCGGTGGCCGTTGGGGAGAAAGGGGGGGAGGGGGAGCCCGACTCCGGCTGCGGAGCCCGAGCGGGGCGGCCGCGGACCCCCGCACCCCCCACCCCCCAACCCAAACACACACAGAGAGGAGCCCCGAGGGGGCGGCCGGCGGCGGGGCTGCAGGAACCCTCCGGCCGCGGGGGGGGGGGGCTACCTACCGCCGGCCGGGGGTGGTGGGCTACCTACCGCCGGCCGGGGGGCTACTGCGCCGGCCACTTGGCCTGCACGGCGGCGGCGGCGGCGGGGGCGGCGGGCTGCAGGAACTGGCCCGCGATGATGTTGGTAGGCACGCTGAGGATGGGGGCGATGGCGGCGGTGGTCCTGGCCAGCGCCAGGGGCTGGTGGGCCATGAGGGCCGACTGCACGGTGACGGGCGGCCGCAGGAAAGTCTGGGCGCCGGCGGCCGAGCTGGCGGCCGGGACGCCGATGATGTTCTCGATGCTGAAAGAGGGGCGGCTGCTGGGCTCGGATTTGACGATGGAGCCGGCGGCTCCCAGGCTGTTGAGCTGCAGCTGGAGGCCGGGGCTGAGCTGGGAGTTGAAGGCTTTGCGGCCGAGCTCGCCGGACGGCAGCAGCGGCACGGCGGGCGGCAGCATGGGTCCCACCGGGGGGATGTAGGGGTACTGCAGCGCGGCGGCGGCGGCCGCCGGGTGGGTGTAGGCGCCGGGGTGCAGCCCGTAGGGGCGGCCGTAGGGGCCGGCCAGGCCGTAGGCGCCGAAGCCCTGCATCATCAGCGCCGTCTGGTCCCGCAGGTGCTCCTGCTGGTGCCGCTTGAAGCGCTTCCTACGGCGGAGGAAGCTGCCGTTGTCGAACATGTCCTCGGACTGCGGGTCCAGCGTCCAGTAGTTGCCCTTGCCCGGGTTGCCGGGCTCCCGGGGGATCTTGACGAAGCAGTCGTTGAGGGAGAGGTTGTGGCGGATGCTGTTCTGCCAGGCGGGGAACTTCTCCCGGTAGTAGGGGAAGCGGTTGCTGATGAACTCGCAGATGCCGCTGAGCGTCAGCTTCTTCTGCGGGCTCTGCAGGATGGCCATGGTGATGAGGGCGATGTAGGAGTAGGGCGGCTTCACCAGGCTGCTCTTGGGCTTGCTCTGCCCCGCCGCCGCCGCCGCCGCCGCCGCCGTCGCCCCGCCGCCGCCGCTCGCCCCCTCCTCGCCGCCGCCCTTGTCGGCCGCGCCGCCGGGGGCCGCCTCGGCCGGGCTCCCGCCGCCGCCGCCGCTCTCCGCGCCCGCCTCCGCGGGCAGCGCCGGCTCCGCCGCCTCGTCCAGCGGCAGGCGCGGCAGGGCGGCCGGGCTGCCGGCCTCGCCGTCGCTCTCCTTGCCCGGCCCGTCGTCTCCTTCGCCCACCACGTCGATATCCACATCCTCGGCCGCCGGGACGGCGGGGCCGGACATGTCGCCGGAGCTGCCGCCGCCCGACAGGGTCATCCCCGCTCGGCGGAGAGGCGGCGGCGGCGGCGGCGGCGGCGGCGGCGGCGGCGGCGGCGGAGGCGGCGGCGGGGCCTCCCGCCCGCACCCGGCGGGGCGGCGGGTTCCCCCCGCGGCCCCCTACCCGCCGCCGCTCCTCCGACCGGTCCCTGGGGCTAGACCCGAGCGGCCCGGTTGCCCCCCGCGGCGCCGTCCCCGCGGGGCATGGGGCGGCCGCTCCCGCTCCTCTCCCGTCCGCGGCGTCCCGCGGCTCGGGGCTGCTGCCCTGGCCGCCCGGTCACCTCCGGCTGAGCGCTCCGCTCCCGCCGCCGGGCATCGGGGCTCAGGCGGCGACGCTGGCTCCCGCCCGCCGCGATGGGCGCCGCTGGGCGCCGGGCATGGGGCCGCCGCCGCCGCCGCCGCCGCGCCTCCGCGGGCACCCGCCGCTCCACCGCTCCGCTCCGCGGCCGCGGCCCCCGCCGCGCACCGCTCCGCCGCCCTCGGCTCTGTCTTTCTGGCTCGGTCGGCTGGGTTGTTTCTCGGTTGGTTGTTTTGGGGTTGTTTTCCTCTCTCTCTCTGGGCTTTTTGGGTCGGTTTGGGGCTTTTTTTGGTCCTCCTCTCCTCTTGCCCGCGTTTGGTTGGGTTGGTTTTTTGGGGGGTTTTTGTTTTTTTTTTGGTCCCCCCCCTCGGCGGAGGGAGGGGACGGAGCTCCCGGCGGCCGGGCGGGGCGGGGGGGGGCGGGGGGGGCGAGAGCAGGAGGCCGGGGCGTCGCGGGGCCTCGCTCGCCACTTTGGAAGCGCGGCGCGGTCCGGACTGCCTGATAGATTACTTTCCCGTTAAAGATATACTCGGAGGCGGCGCCACGTGACCGCGTGACGTCAGGCGCCCCGCTGTGAAGTCATGCAAAACTCGAGTTTGTTTCATGGACCGTCAACAAAGAGCAGCGCCGAGCTCCGCTCCGCCCGCCCCGTCGGGCCGCCCGTCCGTCCGTCCGTCCGCCCCGACGGCTCCGCCGCAGCCCGCCGGGAACCGGCAGCCGTGTGTGTGTCTGTCTCTCCCCCCCCCCAAAAAAAGTTGCCTCCCCGGGGGGTCCCGATGTCGTTGTCGGTGCCCGGAGGCCGCCGCGGTGCGCTCGGCAACCGAGCGCAGGCTCAGCGGACGCGTCGCCGTAAGAGCGCTTAAACCCGCCAAGTTCGGGCTCTGCAATCACTTTTCCGTGGTTTTCCTTTTTTTTTTTTCTTTTTTTTTTTTTTTCCCCAACAGCAGCACCAGCTGGGAACGGAAGATCAGAGAATGGCTATTGATTAATCTATTAGGTTAGTCGCAGGGAGAAATAAAAAAGACGTAAAATAACAAAGGGAAACTATAAATAAAGAAGCTTTTAGCCGGTTCCTTTTTTTTTTTCCTCCTCTTTTTTCTTTTTTTTTTTTTTTTTTTTTTTTCCAGAGGTGTTAACGACTTAATCATTGCGGGCGTTAGCATATGAAAAAGTAGGAAATGAGGGAGTGTGTGTGAATGTGAGGACCGTATTGACGCGGCCCCAGGTAAGCCCCGGCCCGGGGAGAGGCGCCCGGCGGGGCGGGAGGGGGCCCGGCCGCCCACCCACCCACCCACCCGTGCCCCGGTGCGCCCCGGAGAAGGAACCCCCGCCCGGGACTTCGGCCGCGGGTGGTTCACGGGGCTTTGCTTTTTAATTCGTGTCCCCCCCCCATCCCCATCCCCTCGTTGTTGGTCATTCTCGCAGGTGTTGTCGGATTTCGGGGAATACAATTAAATGAGGAAAATGCCCCACGAGCGAACAGTTTCACAATCTTCCCGGGGGGCCGGTTCCCTCCCTGCGCGGCCGCGGACCCGCCACCCCGCGGGGTTCCCCCCCCCTCCCTTCTCCGGCTCCTTTTTTACGCGTTTCCCGGCGGATCTCCGCGGACCGTGACCCTGGCCTCCGCACCCGCGTACCGTCCGCCCGCCCCACTCACATACCGACGTGCACACTCACACTCACACACTCACACTCGTGTCCGTGTCCCCCCCCGCCCCGCTGCATCCCAAAAGCTCTCCCAGGGAAAAGGGAAGGAAAAAAGACCAACTCCGCAGCCCCCTGTTTCATTTGTTGCGCTTTTCTTCGACACAATAAAAGTCAAATTAATTGATTCATACCATTAATTACGGTGCTTAGCGTGAAAAGAAACGTTTCCCCTCGATTAGGGCTCTATTGTGCTAATCCCGTGTTCAATCACGGCTGCCGACTGAGGGGCCCGGCCCGGCGGGGCGGCCCCGCTCCGCGCCCCTCCGCGCCCCTCCGCGGGCCGGGGGGGGGGTGTGTGTTGGCGGGGGGCTGCTGGGGCTCCCAGGGGTTCAGGCGGCGAAGTTTAGGAAAGTATTTAGGAGCCCACCCGGCTGGAAAGTATTGAGGAGCCTAGCCGGGCGGAGTGGGGAAGGAGAAATGGTTTTCCAAAAATCAGGAAACTTTCCCCGAAACATCCCGGGAGCCCCCGAAGTTCAAGGGCTGAACGTGAGCAGGAGCAGGGGCTGCGCCCCGCAAAGCAATAAAATAATTAAAGCAGGCGATGCGGAGGTGGAAACCCACAATAATGCCACCGCCAGAAATAGAAAGTGGGCGCCCATATAGACAGATAGATTTAGCAACAGGAGAAAAACAAACTGTATCGTCCGGATCGATACGGAGTCAAATAGAGACACGGCAAGCAGCGGGGAAAGGGAGGATGGAATAAGTTATGATAGAGAGGGAGAAATTAATTACAACTCAATTTGATTCTAATATGGTAAAGCAAGATCCCGGCTGCGAAGCGAGTTAAAAATAAATCCGGAGGCTGAGCCTCGGGGGTGGGGGGGGTGCTGGGGGGGGGAAGCTGAGGAGGAAAGGCAGAGCTGGGGCAATTTCTGCTTCTGTAATCGTTTTAAAGGAAGGAGAAACCAAAGGTGTCCCCTTTCATCTCCTTAAGCCTATTACTTTCACTAATGAGTTATATAAATCGTTGACCTGACCTGGATTAAACCAGCATTGTGGTTCGTTATAAACGTGCGGGGGTAAAAGGGGCTCGCAGGAGAGGGGCTGCGGCTGAGAAATCCCTGGAAAATAAACATATCCGAGGCGGGGACACATACACACACATCACACACATCACGCACAAACATCCCCCGGCCGGGGCCGGAGCTGCGGGGCCGGAGCCGGACACAGCGCCGGCCCCGGGGCCTGGATGCCCCCCTCCCCCGGCCGGGTTTTGGGCTAAAGATGCAGATTTTCAAATATATCTGCGCTTTTTTTTTTTTAAGGCCTCTATTTGCACTTGTTTGGGTTTTTTTTTCTTTTTTTCTTTCCTTTTTTTTTTTTTTTTAATTGTAATAAATCGCCTGTAAAACCGGCAGACCTCAGTGTAAAACGAAATTGGTCATGTTTCCAAAACGGTTTCGGATTTATTTGTATTGGAAATGTATAAACATCCATTCTGTAAAAGGCAACACGTTTAATTAACGATGAGAGAGCAGTTAGGGGCAGAAAGCTAGTAAAATTGTGTGATAAATTTATGGCATTGTTAGCGTGCTTTTAATTATGGCTATTATGTTAATTATTTCACATTAGCATGGAGTTATCAGCAGCATGTCAGATTTAATCAAAACCAGCCTTTCTCTCGAAAATTGTGCTTTTCGTTCGCCGCGAGGAGAACGGGGGGTCCCGAGCCGAAGCCGCTCCCCCCCCCCCTTCTTTATGTATTTAAAAATAAATAAATGAAGGCTTTTTAAAAGAGGACTTCCCATTGAAAAGAGTGGCTGGACGTGATCCGGGCTGGTGCAGGCGGCGGATCCCTTTAGGCTACCGCGAGCAGCGCAGGGAGGCAGAGGAGAGAAGCGACGCTCTTGTTTTTTAGGAATTCACCATTTTCACCCCCTCCGGAGAAGGCACTTTATCATTTTGGATCATTCTGTCAAACAATATGATGTTGCTCATTTTTATCTGTCCCGTTTTACAAAGCCCCCGTTCACACTGCTGGCCAGGACAACACGCCTGAGTACAAAAGAATAAAAGAGACAAGCCGGGAGAATATAGGATCGCTGCGTGGATCAGAAAGGAGAAAAGAGGAGGAGGTGTGTGTGAGGGTGTGAGTGTGAGGGGGGGACGCCGTGGGGGCTCGCAGCGGCCCGGGGCCGGCTCCCTGCCCGGCGCTGCCCCGCAGGAGCGCGGCGGGGGCTCCCGCAAACGTTCCGCAGCCCCCGGGGCCACCCCCACCTCTCTGCCCCGCAGGGTCGGTGCTACCGGGGAGGCGACCCGCCGGTTTCCGAAAGGCTGCCGTGCAAAAAAGACACACCAAAAAAAAAAAGAAAAAAAATATAAATTTAAAAATAAATAAATATATTGCCGGTTGGGGAGCAGCCGGCAGCGGGGCAGGCGGCGAAGCTGGATTTTTTAATTTTTTTGGGGGGGGGGGGAAGGCTCTGTCCGCGCCGAGGTGCGGAGCAGCCCCCTCTCTCGCCTTCCGCGCCCGCGGAGAGTCCGCGGCAAACGCTCCGCCGGCCGCCGCGCAGCCCTCGTCGATGCCGGCTGCACCGCCCCGGCCTCCGCCTTCTCCCGCTCCGCGCAGCCCCGCGGAACCTCCGCGGAGCCCCCGCGGTGAGCCCACCCGGCTCTAACCCACACTGCGGTGAGCCCCCTCCTCCGGCCGGCCCCGCTCCCCCTTCCTTCCCCACGGGAGCGGGGGGCTGCGACCACGGCAGCTGCTGGCTTATTTTTAGAGCATTTCCATTCCTCCGGTTAATTTTAGATCGATTCATTATTTAGCCCCAGTTCGCCTTTAGGGAAACCCAAGCTAGGGGCTTTGCTGGCGCTCCGCGGCCGTGGAACTTTCCCCCCGTGTGGAGTTTATTTTCCTTTAGGTACGTATTGACGGGGTCCTTTGCCTCCTCTCTCTGCCCTCCCCTCCCATGGGAGCTGAACCAGGCGGTGGATGGGTGCTGGGGGGGGGGCACCCAGCGGTGCTGGGGACTTCCCAGTATTGGCCATAGGCAGGAACTGTCTGGGGACCTGGCAAAAGCAGGTAGCAGCGCTCAGGTGTCTCCGTAACATATTCTCTTGGGACTCGTGAAATAAAAGCAAGATTTTGTCAGAAGAGTGGAGGCCAGTACAGCTTATATTGGGGTGTTTTACAAAGCAGGGAGAGAGCAAAATTAGTCAAGTAAGTTAAAATACAGAATTATTATCGGGCAAATTGGACTGTGTGAGCAGAGGAACTCTGCTGCCTTTTGTGCAAGACGGCAGTAAAGTTAGTTGAGATCCAATTTCAAAAAAAACCCACACCACCAAAACCATTTGGCAGTTGTTCAATAACAATGTCTTTATTCTTCAGATTTTAATTTTGCAAATCCCCACACTAAACCAGCGGATAGGTGTCCCCCAGTTTGCAGCCCGCAAGCACCCTGTGCTCGCTCCGCACTCCCGCACAGTCCCGGTCATCCAGCAGCGGCGGTTCCTGGAACCACCCCGACCATCTCCAACAAAATGGCTAAAACTCATCCTCTACACACCCGCTCAAATCCCTGTCCCTGGAGGATGCTCCTGTGGAGAATAATAAATACACAGCAAAAAACCCGCAGAGGCAAGTCTCAAGAAAATCCTTTAAATTTGCTTTATTTGAGGGAGGGGAAGGGTGGGAAGAGGTGACCCTGGCCCAGCTCCTGGGGTGGTGAGGGGGGGAGGCAGGTGGCAGCCCCTGGCCCGGCTCCGTGCGATGCCGGGGTACGACATCCTCGCCCTCCGGGGAATGGCTGGTCGGTGAGGGAATGTTCTCGGGCCATCATTTCTCCTTCAAAACCTGGGGATTTCTTCATGCAGGGAGGGAGAGGGGAGGCTCGATGGGCTCGGGAAGGAAGATACAGTTCATATGAAGATGCCTTTATTTGTCTGAGGAAGCGGAGTAAATCAACGTGGCATAATATTTTTCCCTTCATCTACACATGGCCCAAAGGGACGGTGCAAACGGTGCCGATTTGGTGGCAAAAATGGGGATGCATCTCAAAAAGAGCGGACGCAACCCAAAAAGAAGGGACGCAACCCAAAATGAGGGTCCACAGAGAGGCAGCGGTGGAAGCTCCCTTCAAACCGCTGCCCGTGTGTGTTTTCATACTGACTTTGCAGGTAGGCAGAAGGTGTGAGGAAGGCACAGCAGGTTTTTGTCTCCGTTGTTCCCCTTGCCCGTGAGATGCAAATGGCTGAGAAGAAGCTAAGAGGATTTCCAGGGATGTGAGGAAATCCCTTTGCCGAAAGCAGCATCGCTGCGAGCCCTGCATGGGCCGGCCCGGTCCTCTTCCCAGCATGAAGCTAACGCGTACTTAACTCAGAGACGCTCCCATGAGATTTTGCACATCATGAGAGTGCCCAAGGAACGCCACGAGCTGATTCAGGATTTAGTTTTATTGATCGGCACAGCCAGGACGTTGGCGGGAGCCAGCTCCCCCTCCACGTGCTCTCATGCTTCCCAGGGCTTCATTTGTTTGTTTTTTTCCAGGATAGTTTTGTAAGCCATTCCTCTGGCTCGTGTATAACACCCTCGATTCCCTTTATTAAGCATGGAAAGACAAGCGGTGAATTATCACTGTTGTTAATAAAATTACTCTGCTAATATTTTTCCCCAACACATTGAATATTATTGATACATAACGGATGAAACCCCTCTTGACGCAGGCGGCCGGCGCAGGGCCTATGCATCACCGCAGCTCCACGTACACCATCCAAATGGTGCCTTGGTGGAGCGTAAGTGGTGCACAGGCCTTTTATGGGCCTTCTGCAGAACGGTGAATTTTACCCAAAATGCAGGTTAAAACCCATGCTAGGTATTAATGTAATCAGGTCCATAATCTCTCCATCAAAAACTCCCCAAGCACCTCTTCACCTGCTAAACCAGGTAGCTCCTTATCTGGAGAGTGCTCTAACACATTTTAGGGGACTCTTTGCTTTTTTTTTCTGTAAAGAAAATACGCGTCGCTAAAGCCCTCCAAGTCCTGGCTTAGTGGCAGAGCAAGGGGAGTCACCGAAGGGCCGTCCCGACTTGCCACGTGTCTGCACCGGTCCAACATTTTCCTCCCCTACCTTCAAAATACAGAATTGAGTCATCACAATTTTTCTACGAAAAGTGGGTGACTTCCACAAACTTCTTGGAAACAGAACCAGCAGGTTCAGAAGGAAAAAAGTCTGTGTTTTTTTTTCCAAAATCCATTTTTTGGGCCCAAAATAATGTTTTTTTCTTCTTTTTTGGGGCAACACGGACCATTTCCAGCAGAGCTGCTTCCTGCCGTTCCCCACAAGGCTTCTTTGTCAGTTTGACCACTAGGGTACTTCTGTGAATTCAATTTAGATCCTTCACCTTATTAGAAGAATCTTTATTAAACGTTTTATTCAAGTATTTTAATACCTTACAGGGCATGTTGTAAAACCCTACTGATTTCAGAAGCTTCTTTGAGGGATCACAGGCAGTGCAGAGCCTGGATGAGCATTTCCAGCGCTTGTGTGATGGGAGCACACGTTGGCAACCTTGCTCGTGCCTAGGACAGGATGGATAAAAACAGGGAAAGTTTTCATTTTGACAAAAATCACTAAAGGGTGGTATTTCTAATCAAAAGGGGAGGATGTGAAGGATCAGCGTTTATTCCTTAAACCACATCAACATTATTTTTTTTTTTTTTTGGTTGGATTTCCTGCTTTGGCCCAGGTAAAAAAGGTTTCCGAGAGGAATTCCAGCTAAGGAGGTGATGAAACAGTGTATTGAGCTCATCAGGCAGTATTTACAGTCTGTAAATAAAGCTTATTTAGGGGCTCTTGTTAAAATATTACATGATGGAGGAGTTCAACAGGCATGTTTAAATGGATTCTAAGCAACTGGGCAGAGAAAAAATATGTCTGTGGGACCATGAAACATTTATCTGTCCAGAAGGAGAGGGAAAAAAAAGCCAGGAATGATCTATCATAAGGGAGGAAATCTGCACCTCAGCATTTGCCAAAATGTCTTAATTGCTTTGTAAACTCATCTAAATAAATAAAACGTGGAGCAGCTCTCTGCTACGGACGAGCGTGGTCTGCGCAGCGGGGAGGATTGCTTGGGGATAAAAGATCTAATCCTGCCCAGGGCTGGGCTCGCTCCTGTCTCAGGGCTGCTGTGGGGTTTATTGCAGCCGTGGCCGGTGCGGGAGGGCAGGAAAGTTTCACAGGGTCTGTGGGGGGGTTGTGGAGGTGTGAGGGGGCTGCCATCCCACCGGCTGAGCGGCTGACACGGGGAGCCATCCCCTGCACCAGCCCTTGGCCGTGGACCGGAGCCGCTGGGGCGGCTTTCAGCCCCGCTGGAAACTCTGGCAGGCGTCGTGGCTCCTCTTTACTCAGTTTTTTTACCGCTGCTTGTAAGTTTTACTGGTGAAAATGGCTCTGGGCGATACTTGCAGACCATTTACTTTGAGGACTCACGCAGCACAGGTGTAAGAGGGCTTCTTCTGCTTCCTTGGGTTTATTTAAAACTGCCCAATTTGTGGGGTTTTTCCCTACTTCCCTTGGGAAAATATTCCACTGCCTATGACACACTTCTCCTTGTAGTTGGTCTACATAGGCCATTTATTAATTTTACCTCATTACTGCTTGTTACACCTCTTAGCACCAATGCAGAGTTAACGTTCATTCATAATAAGAAGACATTTGTGCTGACATAAAGCTTTCAAGCCAGTGATCTCAAAACACCGAATGGGAATGAATGAATTTAACTTGTGCAACTCATTTAACTACAGAAAAGCGTTTATTGTTCCCCAGTGCTGCAAAGGGAGATACTGGGGTTCACCGGGACCAACCCCAGTTAGTGCCCAGCACTCAGGTCTGTCCTCATGGGATTGCACCCTCATCTTTCTGCAGGCTCTGCCAAGTCCTCCTCATCCTCAGCTTTTACTCTCTGCCCTGCTCCAAATAAGCAGGGAGATGGCTTTCCTCCTCAAAATCCAGAAGAGATTGCTGCTCGGCGCAGGAGGGCACGCTACATTTCACCCTAAGAGCATTGGGCCCCCAGAGCGCAGGTAACTGCGCTGCAGCAATGAAAAAGGACTTTCGGATTCACTTCCAATGAGCTCTTAGTCCTTCGTGGCTCTGGGTTTGGGGGTTACTGACTGACGTCCGAACTGCTCGGGAATAGGAAACGGCTGCAGTTTTTCAAAGGTGAAAATAGTCATTAGGTCCCTACGCCCATTGAGACCCGCCTGTGCATACGTGTATCTGCAGCTTGGGAATGTGTTTTTAAACTAATTGCACTTCTCTTGGGATGGGGTTAGGACTTACATCAGCTCAGACCGCAGTGCTGTTTCAGAACGGGGTAAAGCTCGAATGGGGTAAAGCTTGACAGGTGAGGAGGTGGCTCCTCTCTTATGCGTTCGGTTTGTTTCTGGAGTATAACTGACTTCTACCCATCCCTATAGCCTGCAGTTCCAGGTCCGGCTTTGTTAGACCTGTCAGGGTCTTTCTCAAAGCAAAGGGGTGAACTTTCTCCAGCCCTATAGCCCGTGTTTCCAGAATTACTCAGTGTAGCATTTAAACCGTGTAAATTAATGGGACTTAAATATGTGCTTCAAGTTAACTGTATTCTGAAGCTGAACTAGTGTTTCATTTTCCAGGTAAGCCTTGTTAAAATTTGTAAGGTAAATTTTCATCTTCATATATATGAAATATCTTCCTTCCTTGCTTTCTCCTGATAGATTTTACCATTGTATTTTCATTTCTTAGTGAACCTCGACCTGGAGCAATGGTCATTCCTGTATCGAAGCCGCAACCAACGCAGCTCCTGAGTTACTCCAGTGGTGGCTGGAAGGGTCCTGCAGGGCTGGTTTGTGTTAACGGGCACTGCTCACGGAGAGACGATGACCGGAGAAGGCACACGGCTGAGACTTTGTCACAATATCCTGCTGGTTTGGCTTCTATTAACCACTAACTAATGGCCTAGTCCTGCATCCTTTACATGGACAAAAAAGGACATTTTCTCAGAAAGATCGGCCAGATCCTGAACAACTTTACTCATGTGGTTGCTCTCCATTACAGTAATTCTTTGCGTGAATAAGAGGGTAAGGATTGGTAAGGATTTTTTGGGCTGTTGTTCTGGGAAGGACATATGTCTAGCATAGCTTTAGCTAACATGTCCTGCATGTTTTACGTGTTTCTTATGTGTGTGAAATGTAATATACTTATATGTTTTGGAGTCATGTATTTAGATATGATCTCATATAAGTTTGGCAGATAAATATGTTCATATCATATAGCACTGACATACTTATTTTTACTTAGGACTGCTTGTATTCAAGGACTTCTTTCTGCGCTTGGTAGAGTCAGTAGAGGCCTTGCTGTTGGCTTAGCTGGATCATCATTAGGTCCAAATTTTCCCTTCAAATTGCAGCCATCCGTCTGAACAAAAAACATGCTATGCAACCTAGCCATTACGTTTAAGTCAAAGGTGAATGTCAGATACGGATCCATCCTGTCAATGGCAAAAAGATTTATGCCTGTCTGTACGAGGCTAGATAATCCCTTGAAACAGGAACGATGTTTTATTTTCTATCTGCCCATGACACTTCAGCGACTGGTCTCTGGGGTCTTATTCCTTCAAAGGATGACGTGAAACAGGCTGAGCTGTGGCTCTGGCACAGGTGAATGGATGAATTTGCAAACAACTTTGTGCAACTTGCTGGCAGAATTACCTGGACAGAAATCTCTCCTTAAATTTACCTTTCTCCCACATTACTTGCCTGAATGCATGACACCAAGGAGGAGGAAGAGGCAGGAAGAGCAATGTCCTGATTCTCAAGAAGCTGCGAATCTGAAAATGGAGAGTTTCAAAAAAATTCAAGAGGAGAAATTAAGTAAATAAATGCTAGGTATAGAAATCAAACACACACTGCCCAATGGGAGAGCAGCACTTTAATGGTGTAATTAGTGAACAATCTTGCTGAAAGGTCTCTGTGCTCGCTGCCCCTTGGTACCGTACTGTGATTCTGTGGTGCAATATTTGTTCCTGGTTTCTTCTGGTAAAGTTTATAGATGCAACTTCAAAAAAAGAGGGAGTATTTTCTGTAATTTTTCGTTAACCAATCTACTGCAGTAAATTATGCCCCAGCCCCGTGGCTTTCTGTGTAACACGAATCAGATGGGAGCTTCATATTTAGTTTAATAAACCGTAATTTCTGACAAAGGTAACTGTCACCTTTTGTTTCATTCTGCGCGTTTATTTTTCAAGCACCAGAGCTGACCTCCGAACTCAATCTGCACTTGCCTATTGATGCATAAATATCTGTAATATCACAGTAAATTAAATTCAGTTTTAAAGGGTTTCTATTTAACAATCTGTCAGAACTTTCACAGCATTTGATTTCTAGTTTCCTCTGTCCACTGACAGGTTTATCTCAATATGGCTTGATTAATGAAACCTTTTATTTGGAGTAAGCATACCTATTATTACCATAATCTCTTAATGCTTGCTTAGGCAACATTGTACTCTAACAGCAGGGCTCCAAAAACTTCCAGCCCCTTCACTACTTGGCAGAACAAGCAGCGAGATTTGGGGGCTGGGGAAGGGACAGCACTGTCCTGCCCCGCACTCTCAGAGAAGGGGGTGTGTGTTGCAAAATCAAGCAGTTTCCCAGTTTAGTGCATTTGGAAATGTTATTTCCGTGGAAGCTGGTGCTAAACATGCCTTATCACAAAGTATGTTTACTACAGATTAGCAAATGTACATTTCCTGTGATTAGTCTTACCCTAGGGAGGCAATGGATGTTCTAAAGATGAGTTCTTAAGGATGATTCGTTGAATTTAGGGAAAAAATACTACAGCATAGCCTAGAGAAGTTTGTATAGATTTGGATATCAAAGTCATTGACTTCTGATGCTTGGTTTTCCTATCATATGGCCCCGGGTAAATCACTTCATCTCTCTGTGCTGTAATCCCATCTCACTGATGGTCATGTGTAACAGCGTAAATAGAGTTACACCATGAGAGTGGCAGAGTAAAACTGCTCCAGATGAGAGAAGGGCTGGGGCAAAACATTTCCATTTTTCTCTGTTGAGTGGGAATAATGCTACTTCCTTACTGCACAGGAGGGTTTGGAAGTTGAATTACTAATTCCACCGTGCTTTCAGCATGCAGCGTTGCTGTTGTCACTGTGGACTGCTCTGCAACAGTGACTTGGATGGAAGATGAGGCGCTTGGATACCCTTAGCGAGACAGAAGCAAGGAAGTAAGCAGCAAGTTGCATCCCTGGATTAGGAAAAGATAAGGACCGTGCTTTTCATCCCCGAGAGATCTTTATGGTTAGACAAGTTCAGGAGAATTGCACCTTTCCCTGGGCTCCCCAAGGATTTTGCTCCTTCCCAGCTTGTGCAGGCGGTGGGTGAACTTGCAGCCCCACAGAGAGCAACGGGAGCTCTGACACTGACTTTAGCAGGGCCAGGGTTCACCGGGAGTTTGATCCCATTCTTATTCTTGTTTACAGTTGGGGTCTGGGCTTTTTCCAAACTGCTCCTCCCTGGGACTTCTTTGTTTAAGACCTGATTGTCAGACTCCGTCAGGTTCTGCCGAGTCCAGCGCTTCTGAAAATGAAGACCCCACCTCCCTGCTTAACCGCCTAAAAAAAGATTGAATAACCTAGGTGGGCTCTGACAGCTGGCTTATCTCCAGCTTTCCAGGGACACCCTTTGCTTTTAGCTCTCCAACATCTCCGAGAGACTCTCTAATTGAAGTCCACATCCCGCTGGAGTCAGGGACAAAGTTCCCACCAGTGTCAGTAAAGGTTTGATTGCTGTGCGTGCCAACGTAAGGATCAGACGTGTAAAATGTCACACTTGCTATGTCACTCTAAATAGTCGTGAATCCCTTTTGTCTGGAAAAATAAAGAACTACCACATCAGCATTATGTAACTATTAAAGATGAGAATAATTTTTAAGGCCGTTTGTGTACTTGTTTCTACAGAATGAAAATCTTTCAGGAGGTTTATTTCATTAAGGCATTAATCAGCATCAGGAAATACACTCTCAGTTCTGCATTAAGACCCAGACAGGCACTGTCATTCCCATACAAATAACTCGCATATGAGGATTGTATTTATCTATCAGTGTACACACACAAAGAGCACACACAAAAGCATATACAGTACTTTGCACGTATATACTCGATCACAGAATATTTTCGCAGTATAAAAAGTTGGAGAAACTCATTAGAAGCAAATTGTATATTTTCAATCAATAAATGCAATATGGTTCAATGGCCCTGCATACAATGTGTGCTTCTGCAGTACCAGGAGCAATACTTTCAATAGACGAATGCTTTCGATTGTCATAAAAATGTTTATTTGCTGGAAAGTACAGACTTCTGCTCATGCAATCCTCCTTGTAGAATTATTATAATTCCCCAACACGTTTCAGACTTTTTGGGTTGTTTCACACTCTGCTTTTTAACCTTCAACAACAAATATTGTTGTATCATGAAGACAGCAAATCCAAACAATTACATATGTAGTCCAAAGGCATACACAAGAAAATCAATATTTGACGTCTTTGCAACTCCCTCTTTGGAGCAGCGCTCAATAGCTCTTATTCATTATACACTTATATCTCTTTCAGATTCGCCTTTGTCACCAGAAACCCATTTTTTTTTCTCCTTTGACTTCCACATAACTTCTTTGCCCTGTACTTTTACAGATGCCTTCTGGCTATAAATACTAATGAAATCTCTTTGCTTAATTCAATTTTGCTGGTACACTTACAGTTATGACCTAACTTTCCCACGAGAGAGACTGATTGAACATTCCAATACCTTATGGATGGGAGCAAACACTCCACAGAACTGGACTGACAATTTCCATAATTATAGAATTCACAGCCTAATGACCTTAAAAAACAATAAAAAGATCTCTTGTTAATTCCATTTCTGTTACTGACATTCAAGATATTTCATTTTTCACAGGACAACAAATTTACTTTTTATTTTCAAAAGAGCAGTCTATCCTTTTACCCTAGATTAAATTTTCTGAATATTGAAGGATTTCATTGAATATTTAGCATTTCTTTGTCTTTTAAAAGTTAGAATATTTATGATCCTTAGAATGCTTCTGACTGATTTATAGCAATCAATTATAAGAGTGCGTTTTCAAATAGCCCTTTTAAAAATGAAGAATAGAATAATTAAAAAGATCAGAAGTCCTCCCTTGCATATAATTATTTCATTATTTCATTACAGTGCAGAAATTGTTTTTGCTGACTGTGAACAATTTTAATTGAGCAAAATCTGTATTAATATACGATAGCAAGCAGTTCTTCCTAAGAAATAAGATCACTAATTGCCTAAATTTTTATTCAGCACAGTGAGCCTTAAAAGCCACATTGCAATATAAACCTAATCACTAGGTACAGCGGATACTTTTGCCATAGCGGAGACATTCCCAAAGCATAACCTTGCTGTACAGCTAATTTATTCCTTCAACAGGTTTATGGCCGCATGAAACGTTTGTTTGGGTGCTGATTTGTCGCAGGCTGGGAGCAGAGAGCTTTGCTGCCAGCCTGCCTGTCCCTGCTCAAGCACGGCTGCCCCTGCCACACGGCCTGAAAGATGGCTTGTGCCACGCGTGGCCACCTTGTCCCCACGTTTTGGTGGGGACGCTGCCATGGGTGGCCACGTGCCTTGCCTACACTGTTCTTGTTCCTCACTTTCTATTGCCTGGCTCCTCCCTCCAACTGCTCTGGGGTCTCTATCTGCTCAACGGAGAGAAAGAGAAACACCACGAGGGAGACATTAAAAAGGGGAGCCTGACTTTGGTGTCTTGAATCACCATGTGGATGAGGTCTCCTCTCCCTGTCAGGATCTGGGGAGCTTCTGCTGTTGCTGAAAGGTCTATACTGCACTTACCCCACCCTGGAGCACCCACTGGGAAGGTAGTGATGTTTGCTGCAGGCTGGGTTTTGGGTGGCCTTACTTTGACCAGGAGACCAGTTCTCAATCTGTTCGTGCTGCTGTTGGTCTCTGCATGGGGTGCTGCAGTTGGGTGGACGCCCCCACGTTGGTGTCTACCTAACAAACCCCAGTCAACTCCAGGCACGGGGAGGAAGGTCCGGAGGAACAGAAATGAGTGCTGTGCGCTTAAATTGGGATGCTAACATTTGTTTCGCTATCACCGGTGCCTCCTCTCTGCATGGAGGGATTTGGCTTGCCCCGGGGACTCTCTCTGCAGCCTGTCGATAACCGCCCTTGTGCTGGCTGGACTGAAACCCTTTGGCCCCATACGACACGCCAAATTGTCGTCTGCTTTGCAAACACACTCTGGGTCACTTGGTCATGATGGTCCTTCCCAGCGTTTGCCACAAGGGAAGATGGGAGTTGCAGGACGGGTGAGCTTGGGCTGCCCCCGGTAGTGTGGGCACTGACAGGGGCTGTATAGGAGGCTGTAGGGGCAAGACTATAGGGGCAAGGCTATAGGGGCAAGGGCACCCACCAGCTGTTGCATGCTCCCAAGCCCTCCCCAGCCACTGGGGTGTAATATTCTTGCATGCCAGGCACAGGCAGTCCGTTCTTGTGTTCAGCTCCCAAGTCTGAGCTCAACATCCTGGTTGAGTTAATGATGTAGACAAAGAAATACCGGTGAGGTTGCCTCAGAGTCCTTTAACTTAATCAGAGACACTTTTTTAGAACGAAGTAAAGTCTTTTTAATAAATAATAACACCTTAGCCAGCACAGGGCTGGCAGACAGCTTGCAATAGCTTCTGCCGAAGGTCTCCGAGCTTGACAAGAGGAGCGTGCGAGTCCGCTTCGGAGGCGGCATGGTGCCTGGCAGTGCAGATGTGGCCTTATCAGGAAACGGTCGCTGAAGGGGAAATCTGGAGTTTGTCTGAAGTGCAAGTTTCTCTTGTCACGGAGTAGTTGCTTCCGGGGTGCTGGGGGAAGTCACAAATGGGGCTGCTGCTGGTTTGTGAATAAGGCCCTTTGTCAGCACTCAGCTATGACCCCCTTCCTCTCAAAGACTGGCTGAAGCCCATGCAAAGAAGAGAAGTGGAAATTAAAGGTAAAATTCTGGGCCAATGCAGCAGCCTTAATATGGCGTCTGAATGGGAGAGAAAAGATTTATAATTACCTCAAAGTGAGGCTGGAATTTTCCTCCTGAGCTCATTGCTTTCCAGTCCCGCTGTGAAGTCTTAAATGCAGTTTTGGTGCCAAATTAACACTGTAGCATTAAAGTAAGAACAGTAGAAGTACTAGTACCAATAACACCCGGCAGCAAACACAGCCACATTAAGGATTGCCTGGCAGCAGATGTGATGTATCCCTCTGCTATTCTGTAGTGGCAGCCCTCAGGTATATAGTTATAATTCCTGAGAGAGGCAGGCTCTGGAGATGACAGACTGAATAGTTACAATCTATCAGGAAAAATTTTCAAGGATGAGTTAATGATTTTGTGCAATTTCCAGACCAGGTAGCAGAAGACTGGGACCCTGGAAGCCAGAGTTTCCCTGGGCTGCAGCTCTCCAGGAACAAGTAACTGTTTTTCCCTTGTGCCTCGGTTTCCACATCTATAAACTGAGTAAAGGTCCTGCCTTTTCTGTGAAATGATTTAAATGTATTTCAGAAAAGTGCTGTATAGGAAATACTCCAGAGCAGGAAAGGAGGGGGAGTTATAATCAACCCAACTTTTCCTGTAGTAAAATCAGTGCTAAAACTAGTGCTAGGTTAAGGCTTTTGTTACTGCTGAACAGTTACATCCCATGCTTGCCTGAAGAAGCCAGACAGTATAAGGCACGGAATGCGTCTTTCTTTCTTAGTGACTTTGATGTCTGATATCTGTCCCCAAGTGGATACATGGGTGTTTACATTTCAAGCACCCCGTTACAGGTCCTCATAATTCAGCCCTGCTCCCTGCAGTGCAGGCTGCAGCTAGAATTCTTTTTTTGCATCCAAACGAGATATGCACAGGAATCCAAGCTATTTGGATAATAGCTGTAAACCAGGCCACTTTGTGTCCACCAGCCTGGTTTGTGCACAGGACATGGTCACACACACCATCCCAACGGGGAAATGACTAATGTAGACTTGAACTGGGGCAAATTTACTATCCTCTTCTGCAGGTGGAGGTGGGAAATATTGGAAACTCCTTTTGTACGTGCTTGTTCCTAGCTGGGATCTACTGTTGCGTGCCTGGTTTTTATGCATGTGAGCAAGTCTTGCACCTTCCCGGGTGAGCTCTTCTCTGCCGTGGGCTTCCGTGGTGATGGTCATTTTACAAGCGACAACAACTGCACAAACGCCAGCTCTGGTGCAATTTCCTTCCCAGTCTCCACCAAGTTGGTTTGCAGAAGTCTGAAGCTTAGTTTCCCAGCCTGTAACAAACTGCTAACAGTCTGCTCTTCCACATGTTGGCTGAAAATCTAAAAAAGTTGGGAAAGAGCCTCGGTGACTCCACAGTCCGTCCCTCCTGGGTATTTGCTGGAGCTGCTGGCACCCAGTACCCTGCTCCCTGGGCACCAGCCCCGCAAGGCTGGTCCTCACTGCACTCTGGGACTCTGGCAAGGAAAGGAGGGTCCAGCTGCGCCCAGACACATTTCTGCAGCACTGACCCTCGGCTCACAGCTCTGTCCTTTGAAAACTTTGGCACTTTTACTGTGGTGAACCCTCTTGGTGCTTCCTCAGTGCCCAGGGTAATCTGTACCAGGTCTGTTCCCTCGTAGTCCCAGGACAGCTGTGGTGGCAGTGTGTGTTACAAAGGATTTGAGCTGCCATCTGTGTCCTTTGTGCCTGCTCATGGCTTCTCTCCCTGTGCCCGGCAAGATGGAGAAGGTTATTTGTCTTAAGAACATTTTCTCCTTCTCCCTCTTTGTTGTGCACCAGTGTCAACAAGCAATTTGCTCTCTCTAGCATAATTCATTTCTGTTTGGGCCCTAATTGTCCCTCCCTCTACGTGGCTGGCTGCTTGCCTAGCTATTCCCAGGCTCTCCCCGGGGTGTTTCGCAGAGCTCCATCGAAGCAGGGTCAGCCCTCGGCTGTCAAGTGATGGTTGCTGTGCTGCTCGTGTCTTCCGCGCAGAACAGGGACTGCTCCGAGGGGCTCCCATGGTGCTTGACGTGAGTGAGGATAGGGAGAGCTCAGTGAGGATGGGGAGAGGTCCAAGCAAACACTTTGGGGCAGTTTAAGATGTTACTGCCTCCAAGATAGCTGTTGTGCTGGGGGGCTGCTACTGCCCAATTCCCAGACCTCCTGTGGAGCCCTGTTCAGAAGAGGGCAGCTCTGACAAGACATGTAGGATTGGTGCTATCTGCTCATCTGGACAAGAAACTAAATGCGTTCTCAGCTTTCTGTTTGAGATATCTCATTTGACCCCTTGCAAGTAGTTTATTTGACGTTCGTGTAGCCCTGAGGAACGGAGACATGTCAGGACTGAATTACCGGCATATGTAACCTGGATCTGGTTTTTGTAGCCCATGTGGTGCCGGCAGGCAGGGCAGTTCGTGCTCCTTGGGACTCCAAAATGGACCTGCCTGTAGACAATTGTTCCCTTCTGCCGGTTCACCCCGTCCCCAGACATGCCTGTGCGTGGCGGCTGATGCACATCTGCTGGGGCAGAGCTGGAGAGTGGGAGCGGGGACGTGGGCCTTTGCTCTTCCCGCACCATTGCTGCTCAGTGCCCATGTGGGTCCTGGTGGGAGCCTGGTTGTGGCAGAGGGATCTCAGTGCGGGCTGAGCTAAGGATCAGAGAAGGGGGAAAGGTGCCCATCCTTTATGCTGCTGCAGCTAGGCTGCCATCAGTGCCCAAACTAGTTCATTTAAGGCTAAACTTCTCTAGTTATACACTGCACTGCACTGTGCAATCATTAAAAAAAAAAAGAAAAAAACCCTTCCCTCTTTCACCAGGATGGTATGAGGCTTAATTAATTAGCACTTTAAGGTGCTTGGATAGTCTGTTGATGGAAAATCATAGCTTATTCATTCATTTTCCCCTCCAGGCGGTCAGAAAAGAGTTGGCATTTCACTCATGGATGCAATGGAGGCATGTCCATTGCAGTCAAAATTTTGCAAGGGCGAGAAGACCTCGCAGAGGGCTCTTGCTTCCTGAAAGTGATTCTGATGGTAGGAATCGTTTAATGGGACAGAAAGACATGCCCTCGCGTAAGGGACTCCACTCAGCCCAACTCAGAGCAGGTTAAGGAAGACTCGATGATAACCCAGAAGTTTCTACAATGACAACAGAATTTTCTTCATGGTCTTTTCAATCTGTATCAATCAGGCAAGACAACAGTAAGGTGCCAGAAGAAGCGAGGCACATTCAGAGTAAAAAACAGTGCACTTTTTTTAAGGGTGAGGAACAATTCAGCAAGAGGCCCAGTGGCTTGGGTTTTTTGCTGGCCATTTTAAGATTAAGATTTTTCATTTCTCTGAAAGTGATGCTGAGGTTTAAACAAGAATGAAGACAGGATTTTCTGTGCCTGTGATATGAGAAGAGACTGAGGGATCCTCACTGTTCTCCCTGACTTTATATTCCATAGAGACCAAATTCCTGGTCCTGCCCTCATCACCACGCCTGCAGCAGAGCTGTTAGGAAGGGGCTATATCCCTCATCACTGACAAATAAGCAGAGTTGCCTGGCCTGGGTGCCCCTGGGAGGATTTTGGGCTTCTGGGTGGTGCGGAGTGTGGCAGGGCTGGTGTCCCCTCCTACGAGCAGGAGTGCATGGATGCACGATGCCCTGCCCTGTCGCCTTCCTCCGTTTGGTGCCCAAGAAATCACAGGAAGGTTTAAACCTCAGGATTTCCCTAGAGGGATTCGGTGATTCATCCTGAGCTCCCTGTGCAGCTGGTCTGTGCTGCACAGTCATTTCTGCACCAACCTCCTCGCCAGCACCACACACACACAGACACATGCTGCACCTCCAATGGCAAAAGCCAGAATGTATGTCTTAGAAAAGCTCAAAAAAATCCACTTTTCTTTTATAATAATATTTCCACAGGCCAAGCAATTGATGGCTGGGCTAGGGGAAAACATACATCTTTGCTTCCAAGTAATAGGCTGCAGATTTGCAAGACTAAATCCTTTTAAAAACCCAGAATCACATCCATTCAGTCTGTAAAAGAAAAAGAAGTCTAATTTGATAACATTATACGTAAAGCGTTTTCTTGACTTAGATATATTTTAGGCGTGCCAGTTATATAATACAGAACAAGCAGGGGGAAAGGACTTGATCACATTCAGATGATACTAAATTATCTTATGACACAGGCTGTATCTTTTTTACAACAGAAAATGGAAACAACTGTGTCCTTGACCTTCAAAAAGGAATTGACTTCCCTAGCTTAACTATTCAAACAAACAACTGTGTACTCTCTTCAATTCCTGTGATAATTTTGATTTACTGTAAATGACTGAATTTAATGAACTAAATTATGCTATTTAAATGCATTTTGTGAATGGTATTGTAGTTTGTTACTAAGCATTATGTCTATGCTAAAGTGTGCTGTAAATGATATGATATGGAACATATGTGCTGTATTCATAATTTAACTGTTGCTATGGAGTGCCTTCTTCAATAGGCTTCTTTGAAAAACGAGTTCTTTATTTACCTGGTGAAATGAAGGTGATTTCTCAGCAAATCTCTAGGTCTCACTGACCTTGACAGAATTACAGTGCTAATATTTTCACATGGATGAACTGTTCTTCAATAATTTTTCCAAAATAGATGGCACAAATAGGTTTTCCATTAATGCTGGGACATATTGCATGTTTTCTAACCTCACTTTTCTTTTTGTTTGAACAAATGTTTATTACAGCTATTGCAAAATGACTCCCATCCTCATTAGTGATAACAGGTTTCTTAGTTCAGAGCTGGATCTCAGGGTCTTGGACATGATTTCCACAAATGCCTTGAGCCCGATGCTGCAGAGACAGCCAGTGCCCAGCTCCTGCGTCCGGCCATGCGATGCGATGTGCGTTACGCTCCTCGTAGGAGCTGTTGCTGAAGCACCTTGTACATTTGGATTTCTGTGTTTATGCAGATTTTTTATATTGAAGTGAACCACTAAACCCAATGTTTTTTTTTAAAAAAATGCCACTGCTGGTCCTGCAGTTTTTGTTTGTCACTGCAATGGTTGTGTTGCAGGTAACAGGGCTGTGAGATCGCCTGTTCCCCATCTTCTGTGATCCGCCTCTCAGCGTCCCCAAGAGCAATAACTATTCAGCCTTGCTGGGGTATCAGGACCACACTCAGGTCTGCATAGAGACAACCTGTGACTCTTCTGGAGATCCAGGCTGGTCTTCTGCAGAAGCTCTGAAATGTGTGCTCCTGCACAGACACTTCTCACTAGTGAGTCCTCCTTATTCTACTGCCCCTTTTGCAGCTTGGTTATGAGATGGCAAAACCAGCCCGCTCTTTTAGTAAAGCACAGTATCAACTATGAATCAGATGCAAAAGCCCAAGTGGTTGCTCTTGATTGATAGCTTTTTTGCAATCCGAACCCTGTATTTGAGCCTTACTTTCAGATATATCAGTGATCAGTGTTCAGAGCATGGTTTAATACGTGGTATTAATTAGACAGGATGCCACTAATAAAAGACCAAATCCCGATTCCAGCAGAATCATGCAAATTAAATAGTAATCGGAAGCAGCATGAACATATTTCTTTAGCTAACTAGATCATTTACTGGGCAATACAGGAAGTTTGGTTAAAAATTTAAACAAACTGTACAACCGTGCAAATATAGCAGCACAGTGGCAAGGTGAATTTCCTTCTGTATGAGATGGATGCATCATTTAAGTCCAGAAATTCAACAGGTCCTTTGGCAAGTTGGTGCTATGTACACCAGAAATGTTACATATGATAATGTAACATGTTTAAAGGGAAAAGGCTACCTAAACAGATATTTTTGATACTGAAGGCCACAGATTTGACTCTGTTTTGCTGGTATTGTTATTTTTTGCACTTAAAGCCAGGTTCATCGGAGCTAAATCCAACAGCTGTAGCTGGTCCTGCAACTGTTCGCAAATTCCCTTTAGCCAGATAAATTTTTTTCCTTTAATGCTTCTGTGCTAGTCAGGGCCACACAGCTAGTGGTCACAAATTAAGGATGTTATACATAAAATGATATATAAAAATAATCCTAATGTTTTCAGAAAATGATGGGAAGTTGAGTAAAGCCTCTAGAATTTCAATGGCTACTTTTAAATTTGAAGCCTCATTTCAGATTTTTCTTATTCTCTTCTTCTTTCCAAAGGGAAAAAAGGTAATACTTTGTGTGAGCAAATAACAATGCAAGAAAATTCTGGCAACAACAGGGAAGGATATTTACAATATCTTGGACCGTATCAGTCTTCATACAATGTGCCTTTAATGGGTCAAATAAGGACATTCTTTAAAGTACTGATGAAACATTGAGCCATATATAACACCGCCTTTTAACTAATTTGAACATTCACAATAAATTATGGCTGGATTTCATAACTGTTCATCAACCATCAGCTCCCAAGGAGAACAGCTGAATTTTCTGAATATTGATTCTTTTGAAAAACCTGGCTGGTTTTAACTATATTTTGTGTGCTACCATTGCAAACAAATGTAGCAAATATTGTAAGGTTTTTTTAATAGCCATATTTCCAACAGCGTATATCACTGTTGGCATTTTTATATGTACAAAGGCTCCTCCTGGAGGTCAGTTGTGTTGTTAGATACCCCGCTCCACAGCTTAGCAAACTCAGGTGGATTTTTGCAGACCAGCCTGGGTTCTTGCATATGTCAGAAAATGTACTTGAAAAACAAACCGACAAAAATATAAAATCAAACGCATGTGGTGTGCTTAAGAAACTCTTGCTGAAAAGCCCATTCCAAAATGTTTGCTAACCAAGCGGAAGCAGGTCTGTCAGTTTGGATGTGTCTATAGAGGAAGAAAAACCTGAAGATGACTTCGTATTTTCACTTTCTCTTGAAAAACTAAACGGAAAGATCTGCTGAAGGAACCGTGCTTGCCCCTGCATGGTGCACAAACACCAAGGCCTCCTCCGGAAGGGGATAACACTTCCCAAGGCCTGTCTAAAATGGCTGCCCCTCGGCATCTTCTCCTGTGGGGATCTCCAGCACATAGCCAACGTGTCCAGGAGGATGAACAAAGCATCGGCCTGAGCTGAAGCTCAGGTCATCGCCTTCCTGAAGGTGAAAGGTGAGGCTGCTGCTTTAGCGAGGACAGTGCTGGGAGCAGGATGGGACCCCTGCCCACCTACCCTGCCGGCACAGCTCCATGAGAGGGGTTCATTCTCTGGCACTTTGTTGGCTCTGTTTTTATTTTGGGTTAATCAACTGCAAACCAAAATGATGTGCAGAAAGTGGATAATGCCTCTTGAGCCAGGAATTACCATGGCACGAGCAGTCTCCCCTGGGTACCTGCTCTGCATTGTGTACCATAATTGTGTGAGAAAGAAGGAGCTATTTTTCAGCAAGTGGCTATTGGATACTTCTTGTGCTGCATATCAACAACCAGATCTTGACCCAGAAATGTCAGTCCCTGCTCAGAGCAGACAAGGAAGCATAATTAGAGATGCTCTGGCAACGTATTTTAGCACTGACGGTGACAATGTTTAAATTTTTAATCAGGCATGTAACATAAAAAGCACATAACATGAAATGTGAAAAGAAAATTGGCAAATACCAACGTGCTGTTTGACACTTTATTTCACTGAAGGAAGTGAACATCAATAAACATTATTTATCATAAATGACAGAGAGGAAGGCGTGTTTCTAATAAAAACCTTCACATTGCAAGGGGTGAATCTCATAAAAGCACCCTTATAGTACTGTAAAAGCCATGCTGGGCCAGATCACAAAAGGAAACACGGAGATTTTTCTTGTGAAGCTGTCATGAGCACCCAGATGCGTTCCCTCACGACAACTGGCTTTTTGGGGCAGAGAGGTCCCCCTAGGGTGCAAGGACCCTCCTCCTTTATCTGCCATGTCCAGATATGGCACAGCTCTGAGCCCTGTGGTGGATGACGCAAATGTACCTACATGTGTGATACAGCAAATTTCCTCCCAGGTCTAAGGCTCAACCCTTCAAGAACCAAATATCCTGTGGAAAGTTTTGCTCAGTGCTGGAAAACACTGAGCTCGCTTGTCAGATATTTCTAGCTGGAATATTAGGGACAAACCTAAGAGATGGCGTGGGGTGCAGCTGAGTCCAATGTACTGATCCAAGGTGCAAACAGGGAACTGTTGTGTGACCCTCTCACACCAAAACTCTTCTAGTCCCTTCCTGTTTTTGCAAAGCCTTTTAACGTCAATGAGTCTGTAAACTGGCACTTTCTCCTGCCTAAACCCTGTCCTGCCCACCATGCTTATTTGATGTGGGCTCTGCTGAGCGAGGCCCCGTGGTGTTCTGAGCCCAGAGAAGCACTGAGCTCACTTTACAGGGCTAGACGAATGCACCCAAAAATTACTTGAGGGAAGCGCTAAGGTGCCAATCCAAGTATGCCAAAGTTAGAAAAGGCCTGATTTAGGGCTATTCTTGTCACTTTAATTTGTCTCTGTCGTATGCCCGAATAGAGAGAGAGTCTCCAACTGCATGATTTCAGCTTCTGCAACAAAAGAAGTACAAACTTAGAGAGAAAAACCCATTCATGCAGTGCACACTGTGGCAAACAGCACGTGATTGCTTCTGAAGCCCATATGAACATGCATGCATGCTCTGCTCAATTCCAAGTGTCTGGAGCCCCTCTCTGCCTTCTCTAGCTGTAGTTCTCCCTATCCTCCCACTTGAAAATCCCCTTCCAGTCCTAGTCCCTGACATCTGCCTCCCTGTTCCAGGTTCCTGCATTTACCTCTTTACTGCCAGGTCTGGCTTTTGTCTCCTCTGCACCAGGGTTATGTTTTCCTGGTCCGTGCTGTTGGGATGGTGTGGGGGAAGAGCTGAGAGTGGAGGGGGCAGAGTGGCCTGAAGCAGGAGGAAGCCTAGGAAGTCCTGCCCAAGTTCCAAAGTTGTGGGCTGCTCTTCTCTTGCTTGCTGTCATGGGATCACAGTGGCCTGGTTGATGGGAGCTGTGAGGACAAGTACTGTCCTACGTGCAGAAAACAGAGTCTTTGGAGGATGTAGTTGACAAACCCTAGAACCTCTAGTGAGATTTTAATTTATTTTTTTTAACTTGGCCAAATCCAGACTGTTTTTTGGGAAGAGGCAAGAGTTAATTCCCAAAAGCAACAGAAGCCTTGCAGCCAAATTTTAAGTACAAACTATACTGAAGTAAGATCTCCTTAATGAGAAGGTCATGAGATTCCTTTTAATGTGGGCAAAATAAAATCTTTTGCCTTGTCCTTGTGTTAAGAAAGATGTGAATCGTCTCTCTTTTTTTCTTCTTCTTCTTTTTTTTTTTTCTTCTGAAATATAGCAAGATAATCCAGCTTGAGGCAGACAGTCATCATGGGACATTTCATCTCATATGGGTAAAGGCTGGAACAGATATGGGCAACGGAAAGCAGATTTATACAATGGGAAGTGTCAGACAAGCCTAACTGTAGGCACTGATCTGCCCCACTTTTCATGGTATTCATAATAACGCTTTTCATGGGAGCTTGCCTGGGTTAACTCCTGGACGATCACAAGCCTGCATGTTGCTAATAATAGCATTGTTGGCTAAAATATCTCCACATTCACTGAATTTCATATTCCAATTTTGTGTCTCCATTTTGTCCTGCTTTTTCTCTTTTGTTTTCCATTCCCGTCATGCTGTTACACTAATATTTTCCATCTTAGTTCCAAGGGCTGCCATCATTAGCTCCTGCACCACGTGAACATTTGTGTCTCTCCATTAGATTTGTGAGGAGGCTGCTATGGCATGGCCAGCTCTCATGGCAGTGTTTCCAGATAGCAGATGGTGACAGCTCAGTGCTGTCACCCGAGGCAGCCAGGGTGAGTTCCTTCTCTTGGAAGCATGCACTGTGGCTGGGGCATGTGTTCAGACCATGACATTGCTAGAATTGGTCAGAAAGTCTGGGGAATTTGGGCAAAGAAAGAGGGTAGGAATTCATTTTTTTCTAAAGAGAAGTAGTTTTGCATTTATTTCAGATTGAGGCACCTGATAAAATGCTCTGTTGTCAGCCCTCACTACCCAGCAAGAGTAGCTGTTTCTATTACCTACAGACATTACTGCACAGTACCCCAAATTAAGTTCCATCACACAGTGCTTGGTAGTTATGACGAAGGGTAAATTTGCGTCATGGGAGGAAATAAGAGAGTTTGTGACTGGACTGTTAGTCCTCCTTTAGACTCCATGGACTTGGTCAAGCACAAGACAGTTTCTGCTGGACCGAAATCACAGCTGAAAGCTGGTAATTAATGTGTATTCCAGCTTCCTACCAACTTTTGGGACACTGGACAAACCTCTTCAGACCAGATCCCTACATTCGATTTCATGAGGATTTAGATACTGAAGGATTTGGGCCTTAACCTCTGCTCTAGTTTCCCAGCTGAAAGACAGTAGTGATATTTCTCTGCAATACAGCAGACTTGCAGTGAGTAATTATTTCATATTTGTAGAAGACTACTTTGGAAAGAATGTGCTCCATATTGCTGACATTATTAACTTTTGGAGCCTAAGATGAAGCTGTAGAAGTGCCTCTGTGCTATGTAGTCCTTGCTGCTCTTGAAATCCAAGGAATATTTAGAGGGTTTGAAGGGAAAAACTCTTAGCAACCAAAAGAAATCCTTCCACACAGCAAGAATTTGGGGAAATAATGAAGAACTATCAGTACACAGCCTGTCTTCTTCTTGCAAAGTGTGTGTTTCCAGCCCATATAAAAGCCCTATTTACTTATCTTGTCAGATGATTTTGTGAGTGTGGTGCAGAGGGTTAGAGCATGCTGTTGGAGCATGCCAGGGTAACTGAGTCGACTTGCAGAGAAGTCAGACTGCCAGGCCTGTAGTTCCCCAGATCCTCCTTCCAGCCCTTCTTGTAGATGGGCGTCACATTTGCTAACCTCCAGTCAACTGGGATGTCCCCACTTAGCCAGGACTGCTGATAAATGATTGAAAGTGGCTTGGTGAGAACTTCCACCAGCTCCCTCAGCACCCTTGGGTGGATCCCATCTGGCTCCATATACTTTTGTGTCTAAGTGGTGTAGCAGGTCTCTAACCATTTCCCCTTGGATTATGGGGGCTTCATTCTGCTTCCCATCTCTGTCTTCCAGCTCAGGGGGCTGGGTACCTGGAGAACAACTGGTCTTACTGTTAAAGACTGAGGCAAAGAAGGCATCAAGTACCTCAGCCTTTTCCTCATCCTTTTTCACTATGTTTCCCCCTGCATCTGTACGTATATGTGTGTGTGCGCAGGCAAGCGTGTATGTGTGGGCATTAAAACTTCTATTAATGTGATGTGCACTGTGCAGGAATGTGATGAAAGTAACCCATAACTTTTCATATAATGCAAAGAAGCCTTAGGCAACCCATACAGAACTATCTTTTAAAAACATTATCCACTTTGGCTTGCATCCACTCTGGCCATGTCATTTAACATTTCAGCTGGTTCCTGTTCTTTTTCCTATTCCTGCTGGGAAACTGTTAGGTATCAAGGCACTGAATTTAAAATCTTGATTTCTGTTGTTTGCAATGGAAATCGTGACCTGGCTCACTTTGAGGCATTCAAAATGAAGGTTGGTTTTTTTTCCTTTTCTTGTTTTTATATAATTTTCGATAATTTCCTCTTGCCTGGTGCTATTTTAAGACGTTTAACTAAGTAGCTCCAGAAGAACCATTCGCAAATAGTGTTGATCTGTGTTTTGAAAGTTTAACGTACACTATCCAATGCACATTTACATACACCACTGAAATCCGGCATTTGGGAAATTAAAACAACAAAACTTGATTGCATATCATGATTTCATATTTTGCAGATGTTAATATTTAATCATATGCAGAGCCATTTAGCTTAAGTGCATTAATGTAACTCATTTAAAAGAGGCCAGTAATTGTCCTATTAACTCCCAGCCTGGATGTTATCCATGCTGCCCTGCTGGTAAGGCCAGAGGGAGAGTCTCCTATTGGCACCCACAGAGATTGCTCTGATCTGTTGAAAATCCTGTTAAAATCTAATTACTTAGGAGAATAGGCCAGGGAATATCTAATGAGCTTCAGGAAACCCACTGAAAGAAATTCTCTTTTAATACAGACTGAAACATCTTCAGTGTTTCAATTACAGTGATACCACACAAACATAATTACACTTGTATAGAATGGGACTCTTCTTTGTTGTTTTAACTATATATTATTAGATTTTTCTTAGTCATGGAAAAAAATCATTTGATTCCCCATAAAGGTTAAATGTTGGTGAAAAGCTTAGTGTCAAAATAAATGTAATCTTTGTTTATGATGACTTCTTTGTTTTGTGAGAAAATGTTAGCAAAACCAGGTCACTGAGGGAAGCTGACCAACCAAACACATACTGGGGAAGCCCAGGGAAGGCGGAAACATTGCTGTAACTACGTGAAAGATTTCAGAGAAGGTCAGTCACTTCTTTGCCTGCATGGAATTTGGCCTTACTTTTGTTAGGGTGATTTAAGCTGTTGACTTTAAGCTAACAATAAAATCAAATAGCAGCAGCAAAACAGACACCTCCTTCCAACAGGGAGAACTATTTGCAATTTCTTCTGCTTGCAGTCTCTTAATTTTGTTCATTTGAAAATTCCTCTGCTAACACGACCAAAATTATCACTGATGGCTCTCTACAGTGACACAAACGGCGCTGCTTCTGCCCAAGTCAGTGGACCTGTGCTGCTTTGCCCTGTCAGGAAAAGCAGAGCACGGGACTGTGCCACTTGTGGGTTTTGGCCTGTTTGTTGTGGCTGCCGAAAACCCCAGAGCCAGAGCAGCTGATCCAGACGACCCCGAGCATTACTGCAGCTGCAGTAACTGGGCTTTCCGTGGAGTGATAGCTCAGCTCCACTGAATTTAACGGGATAAAGTGTTGAGGAGACGGCATAGGTCCAGATGTGGTGGGACGCCATGTCTGCCTGCCTGAAGGAACAAGCTGGGCAGCGGAGGTCCCATCCCAAGGAATGTTACTCCAAATTATTTCTGCCCCAGCACATGGTCAGACTGGTCCCAGGACAGGGATGGCAAAGAAGCCAGTGACAGAACAGGTGCTGGATAATCCCGTCCTCATCCCTGTCCCCGTCCCCCATCCCTGGTGCCCAGGCCCTGGCCCCAGGTCCTTCATGCTGCTGTGAGGGACAGCACCGAGGCGGGAAAGCACTTCCTCAGCAGCCAATCTCAGGCTGCCATCTGTCTGCTTCTGACCAATCCCATGCGAGGACATGTGTCTCTGACCAATCGGGCGCTTCCACGCAGCCTGGCTGCCCCTGAGGGGGGCAGGCTGAGGGGCGCTGAGGAGGGGCTGGCGCCATTTTGGTGCTCGAGGGTCGGTGTGGGGAGAGCCTGCCAGGGTCTGCTTTTTCCAGTTTGGTTTGCCCACCCTGTTTCAGCCAATGCTGAAGGAGGTGTAAATGGAGCCCGGCTGTACAGATAGGTTCATAGGGTGACTGGCAGAGGTGACCTTCAGGTATCTGACTGACTTGTACTGGGGTAGGCTCTGAGTTGCACTGAGATTTAAAGAAGAGGGTGGCTGACTGTCTGGTGGCTATACGGAGTGAGGCACAAGCGTGAGGGGAGATTCCCTCTCCTCAGAAGTGATACAAATTTGTTATAGACTAAGGTCCAGTATCCACCACTTCAAACTGCTGCCCAGGGCTTTATGCTGTGATGAAGCTATTGCAGTTAGTGTGGTGGAGAGTCAGGACTGCAGGATAGCTTTTAAAAAGTTTGGAAGAGGCTGCTAGGAGCAGCAGTAGCCTTTGGGGGCTTCTCTGACTTCACGGGAAGTTCGTCTAATGTTTGCACAACCAGGGACCCAGGTAACAAGGTCTTAATTCTGTTTTCCTTGTTTTAGGTGATGCACAACCTTGAATTTGTGCTGATTTTTTACTTTGGTGCTCAGCCTAATGACTTCCTTAGAAGGCATTTTGGTATCGGAAGTGTTCGAATGGCAGACGAAGGAAAGCTGACAACACAGGTAGCATACACAATACATTTCTATCTGATATATAGCTCTATATTTTAATTTCCTTAGTTTTCTTTTTTTCATCACTGAATGCATTTTACAAGCATGACTCCTGCTCTGAAAATAATCTAATACTGCAACGCAAGTACAGAAATGTGGACCGATGGAAAACATTAGCAACCTCCATTCTGGATGAATCCATCGCCTAATGAAGGCAACGTAGCCGTATTTTGTTAAGATGTTGGGGGCTGAATATGAAGGGTCAGAGAATAAGTTGTAGAGCTACAGGTTGATAAAAGGCGACCTCTTTAAAAGGATTTTCTTAGAAGTTTAAGTGATAAATCTTTGTCCAAGACTTTGTAAACATATTTACTGCATTCATTCCAGCTATCAAAGTCAGCTGAGTGGGATTGCATCCATTATATTTGGTATTACTGGAAGTGAGGAAAAAAACGTGCTCCCTCAAGCTGAACTCCCACTCATCTACCTAGAATTTGAAGGCCAAGTGCCGTAGAAGTCCCATATAAATTCTATATGTAATATTCCTCGATATATCTGTTCAAGTTCTTTTTACACTATTAAGATGCACATTTGGCAGGGAGAAGGAAACAAGCTTGGGAAGAATACTAAGATTTGGCTGAACTGTAAAGTCTGTATCAGGAATTGATTCCAAACTTTGATTTTGTCCTTTATAAACCACAAAACTGGATCTAGATTAAGAGCGAATAATTCTCAAATTCTGAAGCTCAGTTTGGTGTGGAATTACAGAGTTCTGAAAAATCTAACCCCGGCCCTCGGGTAGGAAAGCCCTTGGAGGGTGATACTGGCACAACTTGAGCTAGCATGAGAGCTAAAGAACCAGAGGGACCTCCTAGGCACTGCCGTCTCATTCACTGACTGATTATTGTTAAAACTGCTGCAGTCTCTTTCCTAATCTCACCCTTAAAAGATGTCACATAAAATGGGGTATTCTACTGCAGAACGAGCAAAGGAGTTTGGAGGCTATAGAGACTTATGGGAAGGTGAACCTCAGTGACAGAGGAAAAAAACCAAGAAGTGTCAAAAGTGGAAAGGAGGGAGGAAAATGGCTACTGTGAAAGACAGTTAAAACCACTTAAATATTTCCACCCCCACCCAGGATCGTGGCTCCAGCTCTGTGTCAAATTGTTTCTTTGGAAAAAGAGCCAGTCAGACTACATTCCTCCTCAAGCCTGAGCGGGACGTTATAAAAATGGAGAGTAGCATGTAAATCATTCATGGAGACAGGGAAATAAATAACCCTTTATGCCCATATAAATACTGATCAGATGTTCATAAGGGGAATTTACATGGAGTTTTATTCAGTACTGTCAGCCATTCCTCTGTCTTCCATCATTCCTGCCGTGAAGACAATTCAAAATATGGCGGTGGAGAGAGCAGCCTCTCCACCGATTGATCCACAGCACATCATGTAGAAAGCTCTGAACTTGCCCTCAGTACTGCTGTTATTTTTATTATGGCTCTTAGCCGAGTGAGATCATTCTTCCTGGTTTGCCTCCCAAGAAATAATGGGAAGCAGTATGTTTAGTCAGTGGATTGATTCAGTGATCTATTAGTCTAATCCTGACTCTGCCAATCATCTACTAGGTGACTGCAGGCAAATCACGTCACTTCTTTGTGCCTCTGTTTCCTCTCTGACCTTCTGTCTGTTTTGTTTATTTGGACTGTAAGTTATTGAGGGCAAGGGCTACCTCTTGCTGTTTGTATGTATGTACCATGTCTAGCGCGCTGGGACCTCGGCGGCGGCTTAATCTCCAAGTAGTGCTGCATGTAAATAATAACATTCAGCTCTTCCTCTAGGAAGTCACAGAAGGAGAATGAGACGGTTCTATAAACTGGGGGCAAGCTAGAAATAAATGAGGAAGTCTTTAACATGAGCTATTTTGCTAGGTGCTAAACAAGCACAGAGCAGGAAGATATTCCCTGCCCCACAGATGATGATATAAGGCCACCTGGGCCATCACAAGCTGCCCTGAGCTCTCAGTGCCTAGATTCACAACTTACAGACACTTAACTGAGCATCAGGGACTGAGCTGTATGCAATCATGAGGCAGATCCATGCGATGTGGCAAATGGAAACTAAGGCGACTTACTTGGCCCAAATTAGGCTACATTATGTGATGTTACATTGCATCTACTGTGAACAAGGAATGCAGCTGAGCAGCTTTTGCAGGACAGGTAGAAAGCTGTGGTAACCCAGCCTTGGGTTGTTCAGCTGAGCCCTCAGAGTATGGCTATTCTTTCTAGAAGGATTAGGCTGAAATGTCTTTTGTTTTTGCGGAACTCCATGTAATGGCAAGATTCATGCCTGTCAGCGGGGTTATACCAGAAATGTTTTTCATCGGTGTCAATACTGCTTCTTCCCAAGGATCCTTTTAGCCATCGTTTTGGTTTTGAAGCCTCTCTTTTAGGTGCAGGGGTGACAGCAGCGTTAGGTAAGTTTTGGTTGTACTTGACATTCTCGTAGTAGACTGTTCCTCATGGATACTGTGGAAAACTTGCTCAGTTTTTTACGTATGGCTTTTTTGATAGGCCTGATTTTTTTTCAGAGACATTTCAGATATCAGATTCTGGAAATCTCTTAAAGTGTCTCTGTTCTGTTCTGGTGGAAATCAGGCGTGGAGGTTGCGCGGAGTTCCACAGTGGAGCCTAAGATTTTGTTTGCTACTCTGCTCATGTCTGGCTGATTGCTCTTTAGTCCCTGAAAAAGGCAGTCAAAAATATGAAAAGAAAGAGGATGATCCTGCATTGTGCTCCAAAGCTTTTAATATGAAATTCAGCATGTTGTTTTGTTTATGTACTCAGCATCATCTTTCAGAGACTTTGGGTTTTGAATCATCCAATTCACATACCAGTTACCGGTGATTCTGAAAACAAAATCTGACCCATCAGATGCAAATAAATAACAACTTATGTCCCTTTGTTAAAAATGAAATAAGAAAATTGAAATGATAGATGTTGTATGATATTTTCCTGATGTAATGATGCATTAACATTGGCGTTAGGGATGTCCAGAGGTAAAGGAAATAGCTACTTAGTTCCAGGTAGATAGACTCATTTCTCTGTGGGATGGTGAAGATGCTTTGTAACATACAGAGAACAGTGAGCTATATTACCCTATCCCAAATAGCATTATCCTCAAAATACAGTGCAGAAGTTTAAATAAAACCTGATGTTTTAGGCAGATCCTGTGCATTGGTTTTAATGGCCATTTGAAGAGGACTGAAAAAAACCCAACCTAGGATGTGTCCAGCCGGTTTCACTATTCAAAACACGTCCTCAGAAATGCTCCCTAATAGTGTAAACAGCAACAGCATTTGTAGTTATTTATAAAGACCACAATAACCACAATTCTGCATTCTGTCATAGCCCTTTATACCGGATCCCATCACTGCTATGAGGCGCACTGCCCCATATATGATGGCGAGCTTCTGAAATCATAGGGTATAAGTATATTATAGAGCAATGATTTGAGTAATGTTATAATCCTGATGAATGGGAATTTATGGGAGCAGATCCTACTAGTTTTATTGGGAGTAACATGCATAAATCCCTGTGCATCAAGAAGATTAAACTAAACTCTCCAGTTTTAATTATTGGTTACATCACTTTTTTATTTGTCATATATCAGCTGTGGTACTCAGTAAGGGAGCCTTGGTACAATTGCTGGCCCACTCTTCAGGCAGGCTGGTGGGTAAGGGCTTGTGAGAGCAGCTAACGCCTCTCCTAGGGACAGATAAACTTCGCTATGTGTGTTTTGATAGCCACCTCCAAATTGCGTGTGTTCATTTTGGTATTTGTCTTCTGTGAGTTTTGTTCAAAGCCAGTATTTGTAATATTAAAAAAATACCGCAAAATCAGAATGTGGGCTAAAGCTTTAGTGAGCTAACCTGTCAATACAAAGTATGTTGTTGCTTATTGCCACGGCATCTGGAGTTGTACAAAAGGTAGTACCAGCTCACATCATAGGTATTGCCCAGACTGGACGGAACAACCCAGGCTGTAAACATAGGCTACTTCTCTTTTCTATGGTAGAAAATAATATATGGAAATGTCCTCAGCTTGCATAAATCAGAAATATTCTGTTGAAAATGTTCAGTTCAGCTTATTAATTCACTTGAATTTTATGGTGCTACACTTACTTATGCTAGATGACAATCTGCCCCATCACTTTTTCAATTGCTGAAGAATGACAATAGTTAAAAACTAACAAAACTAACACATATGTACCATAAAGCAGACATACAGTGAAACATTTGGAAAGAAATTATTTGAAAGTTAAAGCAAATTTAAGCCTGAAATCCAAACTCTGATTAAAATTTAAAAGGTTTGATAAATAGCTTTTAAATTAATTGTGTGTGTATATGTCTATGTGTGTATTTAATTTCTTGATATGTTTTCTTATAATATACTTTGCCTAATATCTGAAATAATTACTACCTTTTTCTGAAACCTGTGTATTTTCAATTTTAGTTTAGGTCTGGCAGAAAAGTAAATCAGACAGAAACATAAACGTAAAATACAGTAGTTAAATATAAAAATTTAAGTACCTTGAATCAAAAATAAGAAGATCATTGCTATGAAATTAGAACAGACTCATCAAAGTAAAAGTAGCTGTGACTAAGGACTATGAAAATATAAAGGGATTAACATATGTGGTTATAGGGCAATTAAATCTTTAGCTTTTTCACTGTGATGATTTTATAGCATCTTCTTACTGTTGCCAGTTTGGAAGCTGCCAGCAAATATTTTCTTAATTGCAAAAGGAGACAATATGTGTCCCACTGTTTCATTCATAACATTTGATTAAATTAAAGAGGCTGCACTTCTATTTAAGAGAACAAAGAGTTTGAGATGGAAATAGCAAAGACACATTGTGCATTTGAAAAAAGATCCTGGGAACAAATGATTAACCAGAAATTTTACAGGAAAAAAAAAAGTCTACTTGTCTTGACAGAATAGCCTGATCCTGTAATAAACCCTCCCAAAGTCAACAGTTCATAAAGTCTTTTGTTCTAGTAAAAGGGTCTTTAATTTTTAACACAAACTCACACTTTGGTATGCATGAGCTTAAGTAAAATTAGAAGACATGTATATAATAGGATTTAATGGATTATCATCTGCATTTTCCAAAGATGTCAGCTTCTCTCGGCTCTGATGGAGTAGCACTTAATGTAAATTTAATTTGAAGTGATGTATGGAGGGCTTGAGGTGGTACTCTGTGATTCCCTAACTGCCTGGAGAGGCTCTGTGGGTAGCATCTGGATTTGGCTGCTCCACATGCCCAGCAGCATCTACTAACTAGGATTAATGAGGTGGCCTGTTCACCAGTGATCCAAAGGAGGTATGCTACATTTACTCCCAACAATATGAATAGGAGGGCCAGTTTCCTTTGGGGGCACACTGTTTGATGAAACTTAATGATGGTCTCGATATTAGGTGTAATAAATATACTGTATAGAAAGCACTTTTGCTTTGTCAGATTTAAATGTTATTTAATCATAAAATGGTGTTTGGCTTAGCAGGGCTGAGTTAAAGATCATAATGGCCTCAGATGACATCTTTAAAGCTAATATTTTGCCTAAGTTGGGAAATAAAGTACCAACTTAAAAGATGTAGTATTTACCTTTGAGACAATTTCTTTTTTCCAGTTTGGGGAAGAGAGGGAGAAAATCTTTGCTTGCTTGCAAAGTTATGAGACCATCTTGAAAAATATCTTTGCACTTACCTCAAAGTGTTTATGTAGAAATCAACAGCTATTAACTTCTAGGCAAAACTTCTCCGTGTGGTCTCAGCCTCATTTATGTGTCAGAATTGTATTTTGCCTTTGTGTCTAACTGAGCATTGAATGAAATCTCAGCTAATTTCAAATTCCCTTTGTCATCATGGTTTTCAGCCAAAAGTCTATAATAAATGGTCAGAAGATGAGCTGAGACTGAATGAATAGTGAGTGGTATTCATCAGCCAAACATAGAGTCCAGATCCAATTATATGTATTCATTAAGTGATAATGATATCATGGTCTTTAACTAGGAAGAAAAGAGTGTAATTGAATAATAACAGTTGTACAATCCCAGCGGAACACACTTTCCATCCCAGCACAGCGACCCTCGGGGATGATGCAGAATTGATGGAATTCTATTACTCTTTGATAGATTTATTATGAAGGGCTGAGTGGACTTGCTACTCCACTTTGTCACTCACACTAATCAGTATCGTAAGGCCCCGAGCGTGCAGGCTTTTGTATCCCTTTGACAAAGACAAGGTTAGGGGAGGATGACAGACACCCAGACCTTTACAAACCCATACCGCAAGATGAAATGGGCCAGCTGAGCTCTGAGCTGGGACAGAATTTTAATTTGTTTATCAATGGCTCACATGTGCAACACCATAAGGATATTTGTCAGAGGAGTAACACTGAAGCTAAACTCTTTTGTTTGGCAAGTGGAGCTTGGAAAAATATTTATTGAACTGTAAAAAACAGGGTAAATGAAAGGAAGGTGAAAAGTCTAAATGGAGTGGAAAATAACTTGCATTACTGTGCATAAAGTATAAGGAGGATGGTTATCTTTGTCTATTTTTGTTTGTTTCAGTTGAAAGAAATTTACTCACAACCTACAGTCTGATCTTTTGTTGATTTAGATTCTGTGGGGGACTCAGACAAAACAGAAGTGGGCAAAATGAATTTCATGTGTTGTTTTTTATTGTTGTTTATTTATAAGAAGCTTCCAGTTCAGATAGATGGATTGCTCTCATGCTTTTTCACCATTAAAAAAACAGCAAAGTAAATAAAATACCCTGGCCTTAAAAGCTGGAACTTGTAAATACAGTCGTGGATTTATAAAAACAATCTTGTATGTGTTCAAGTGTGGCTGTTTCTACTATTCATCGTTCCCATTCAAATGCAGGCAATAGGCTCTGTCAGCATGGTCACTAGCTATCAGAGCCTGCTCGATTCAGAGAAACAGACAATTTGTTGTGCTTCTGATCCGAACAGGAGCTGCAACCAACATTGGCATAAACAAGGCATTGCATAGGAGGCTGCTGCCAGGGTTTGTTTTTTGTCAGTGTTGTTGAATGATAGATATTTCCATCCTTTTCTTCTCTCTGAATTGCCTTTCTTTTTCTTTTTTTAGTGTAGCATTCTGTATTCTAAGAGGGACTTGACAATTCAGAGTCTGGGTTTAGTGTCCCTGTCCATAAAAACAAATAACTTGAGCAGTGCTGCTGTCCTGTGTGGATTTGCCATGCCAGCTCCTCTGTCTCTGGTTGGGATTTGTGTCAGAGGCAGCACAGTCAGCTGTGACTGCAGCAGCAACTGGCTTAGCTGGCTCCAGGGTGAGTGTGCACTGTGGACAACGGCAAAGCAGAAGTGGGGATACCAGTGACCAGAACAGAAAGCATTTAGGAGAACATTGGTTTCCAACATTTTATGCTGTGGATTCTCTCTAGGGCTTTTCTCCCACAGAAGCTCTTTTTTTAATTATTTTTTTTCTCTCCAGCCAAAGGCACAGTTGTGTGGATGTGTCTGTGAAGCTTGGTGGCCCTGCTGGGTACATCTAAATGGCAAACTGAAGGTGCATCTGGAGCGTGGGAAGACATGCCCACACTAATTATTATCTTGCCAACAAAATCAGTGAAGGGAAGATGACCCAGGTTTTACCATATGTAGCAACCACAGCACAGAGTTGCTGGCTGGCTGGCGCTTGGGTCTGGAGCCCAGGCAGAAGCCTGATACCACATCAGCATGACTGCTATGTGTTTTTTGTTTTGTCTCTCTTGTTCCCCCTGCACAAGTAGTTCTGAGGCCTGACAGTGGACTCTTGCTCTCTTCCAAGACCGGCCACATCCGTAAACTCTTGTGCTTACCGGGGTTCAATAAAGTACATTTATTTGGTTAAGGTGCCAGGGAGTGTCTGAATATTTCAGACCTGAAAATGGTTGTCTGCACTACAGATAAGACCCGCGTGACAACGGCCCTTCTGCATGATTTCCTTTGTATGCTACAACTGTGTGTCTCCCTTTGGGTGGGGTGGAGACTGCTTGCCCATGCAGGCATTTTTGTCACTTCTTTGCGTCTTGCACAGTCATGAGCAGATGGTAGCATTTTGCATCTGTTTTGCAAGAGGATGCCCAGAAAATCAGGTTCTGTAAAGGGAGTACAAGGAGGGTAATCTTTTTCAGTGCCATGCATTGTGGCAACAGCATGGGATTTCACAAGCCTCTGGTGCTTTCTCGTCTCTCCCAGGGGCCAGCACAAGTGCCTGCGAACAGCCACTTCCTGTCCTAATCCGCTTTGCTTCTCTGCTTTGGCACATGGTGATCAACAGGTGTAATCAAGTGGAAGGGGGTGTGCAACACCGTCGCTCCCACAAAGGATGACTTCCTGCAGAACAGATGTCATTTGCAGCGTTATGCTGCCTGCCCATCTAAACCCCTCGGTGTCTGGCCAAAGACCTGACCAACTTGCAGGCAGGCACAGTGCCTCCCAAACAGATGGGCATGAGCATAGGCAGGCCAGGGACCACATGTGAACGTGAAATATGTTGGAGGCGGGCAGTATGAGCAGCCAGGAACGTCACAGTATCTTTCACTCCTAACACCTTCACAACAGTGGCAAGATCAGATCCAGCTTCGAGGTGAGTTAACTCTCAGAAGCAGAGATGGGAAGCAAGGAGGAGAGAGAGTACAAAGCCAGGCAGAGGGGTTACCTGGAAGAAGTGTTTTAACGATGTCATCACTCCTGCTTCAGCTAAGGCAGAGGAGCATGTATGGAAGAGGCCAGAATGAATATTTGTAGCTTAGCAGTATGAATCCTGCTTCTGTGATTTGCTGAGCAAAGTTATTGTAATGAGAAGAGGTGTGTACATACCTAAGCAGACTTCGACAGCGGACAAGAGGAGAATAATTTGAATAGAAAATATGGTGTTAAAGCTGTTGTCAGTTCACAGCTGTCACAATGAATCCATTCGCCGCAACATTTCTTATACAGTTCCAAACACTGAAGTATTTTGCAATTTAAAAAAAATGTATTTATTAAAGAAAAAAGGTCTTCAATAAGAAAGTGCAACTTATGTTCAATAAAAAAGGCCAACAGTGCCATAAAAATGTTTTAAATGAAATCTGCAGTACATCGACTAGAAAAGGAAGATGTTCCAAGAAGGAAGTCTTGCTAGCTATTTTCTTGACAGGTTTCACTTTCCAATGGAAGATCATTTTCCATGAAAAAACACTGTATGTGTGTTTGTCATATTTTGATCCGCTGTGCTGGCAGAGAACAAATAAGTGCTTGAAACCCATTATATGAGTAGGATCTTTGTATTGCAGGGCGGGGATCACAAGCCAGATACTAATTCATGTTCTGTGCTACCAGGAAGAGGCAATGGATTGAGTCTCTTGGCACTTAGATTGCCTGAGGCCAGTGGAGCTGCCCTGATATTCACCACTGTAACCAGAGGCAGAATCAGACCCCCCAGATTTTCACAGGTTTAAATCAAGGCAGCATTCACCTCCAGACATATATGTGGTTAACAAGCATACCAATGGGAGCAGTGATGGGGGTCATTCAGCTGGATGTTCTTTCATGGGAGATATCAAAATAATGATTTTATGTTGACCAGATATTTTGTTATAGATAATATCAAGCTCCTTGTGAAACAAGGACTCACATTCTTAGGAGACCATGGCTGTAACTAACAATCTATTCCTTTGGGATCTCCACACCAATGTAACCGAGGAGCCCCAGCCCTGCTGGCATGGCTGGTCCAGAGTACGTGTGCTGCAGCTGAGTGAGGTGGACGCCTGCAGTTCTGCCAGTAAAACGGTGTGGAACCTGTTCCTGTGTGTGTCCTGGGATTTACTTCCCACAAGACAGTACAGTGTACACTAGCTGACTTATCTGTGAACCATGGAAACATTTTGAAAAGGTAAAGCAGACAGTACACTGAAGAATCATTTGTCACAAGTAATTGCAGGCAGTCAGAAAGAGCAGAGAGAGTATATGAATCATGACGTAAAAACAGTGAAGGGCAGGCATTTAGTCTGGTCTGTGGCTATAAGTGCAGTGACACAGGTTAGTCCTGGCATGATATACAAATGTTATGTGCAGAGGGACAAGTACAATGAATAAAGAATTCCCGTTTTCTCATTATCTCATGCAGCAGAGAGGTTTTTTACTTCACACATAACTCATAACTTTTAGTAGGCAGGAGATGGCTACATTGAATTAGTGGGAACATTTTGTTTCCTGAATTTAAATATTCTCCCTGTGACAATTTATTTCCAGCGTAAAATCCTAGTAGGATGCACAGAGGCAGGGAAATTAGCCCAACCAGCCATTTCAGCTGGCCAAACCTGGGACTGGGTACTGCAGACCCACCACCGCCAAAGCACCAGACACAGACAGAGTCTGGCAACTACACTGTTGATAATGCTGACAGACTATCAGGCATCAGTGAGCAGTATACATTAGGTTTGGCAACTTCCTGGACTATAAGCAGAACAAGAGCTCTCAATAACGATCATTGGAAAAATAATAGCATAAAGAATTAGAAACAAACAAAACAAAATATTTTTAAAAAACTTTTGCTTCACAAATCATTGTTTCCATTCTGAAATATTAAAAATACTAAAATCCATATAACCTAGGCAAGGAGAGAGGTAGATTTGGATCTAGAGTGAAACCTATCATTCAACAAGGAACAGCTGAGAAATCATGTACAACGCTATTGCTTATGAATTTGTTATAAAGGTAGGCGATAGTGGGAACTTCTGTTCTTATGTCTGCTTCAGGAATTTATTATTTATGGGCAAACACATGCATGATACATAATAACTTCTAGTTGTTCTGCAATTCTCTTCACTCAGACATCTCAAAATGATCTGTAAATGTGGGTAGAATTATTAGCTCAATTTTAGAGGGAGACGAATTGAGACCATGCCATTGGCCAGCAGTTGTCCACGAGGCATGGCTGAATTGAGGTGCAAATGTAGCACCTCAGAGTTCCAGTGCAGAACTGGACAAAAGGTCTCTGAGTATGGGATAAATTGATTTCTCTCACTCCAGTTTTGCATCAGGGTAGCTCCATGGGTTGAGACTTCTGATTCACAGTCCCATTTGGATTTAGTCAAAGCAGTTGAAAAGGTTATCACCACAATTTCTCCCCCATGAACAGCTGACAGAGTCAATTTTCAGCCTAAAATACTTGCATAATCATGTGAATAACAAAGATATCTTTAAAGTATCTTTAAACTGTTCCAGCATGATTCAGCAGAACTCACAAGGTTGCACTCTCAGTTACTGGCACCTAAAATGAGAAGAGCTCTGCAAAGTATGTAAGCCATGTCACCCAATAGTTAACATGTGCCTGCTTCAGTGTAAGCAAGCTATAAAAAAATGTGGATTGCTTGCACCGTAAGGCAGAAGTTCCTTGCAACTACAGCGTTCTCAGGATATGAAACACTGGAGGCAGCACCACAACTGATCATTATCTTTGATGAAAGTACTAAAGACGCTGAAAGCTTTGCTTGTTTTCTTGTCCAAGTATTTTCTTGTGCCACTCCATACACTTAGCCACAGACTAGACTGTATATTGCATATGTGTCTGTAACAAAGTGACAAAGTAGTTACTTAAGAAATGCAACCCAGCCAAGCCTCCTTTTCTTCCACATCCTATCAAAAATAAACTGTATTAGGTAGTGGCAATAGGATGTGAATGGCTAGGCTTGATACCGTGACCTGCATAGTGTAGTCCATCAGATTTCCCTTTTCTACTGACAGCCAGTTGTTCCAGTGATTCAAGTAAATGAGCAGCACAAGCTGAAAGTTCTAATTTTCAAGTGAAAATGGGAGGGAGAAAAGTTCCCAGAAAGTTGAAATATCCTGTTTTGACATTTTCAGAGCAAAAAGTGGAAATTTCAAATGTTGAAATTACTTTTCATTTCAAATATTCAAATTCTGTATTATATTTAAATGTTGTTAAGAGATAAAAAGGTCAAATTCTAAAAGGCCATGTTAGAATTATTGTTTCAATTTTGCACTGAAACTATTTCCCACATTGTACAAATTTTCCTTCATTGAAAATTTCAGGTTTCATTTCTGATCATAACAAAGACAAATGTTCAAACTTCAAATCCTTTGCTCAGTTCTACTGTGAGTCTCTTCTTTCCCCTTCCTCAGAATGGCGCTCAGCCTGAGTGGTGAGAAGCCTGGTGGAAGCAGTCAGGAATTTTTAGGAACCACTGTTCTTAAACCAAGCCATGGATTAGCGTTTTTGGAATTTACAAACAGAATCGATGAATCAAAACTTTTTGTTGATGGATAAAATAATAAATAAATCCTAAGCTTCTTCAAAACGGACAGAAAAAACCCCCATTTTTCTCAAATGTGTTTTTCTGTATACCTCTTTATAAAGGAAAAAAAATTAGGAGTCAAAGATCTTTGTAGACGTGTTTGTGTATGTTTATTTTCTAAAGCTAGTGCTGATAAACCCAAACATCTGCTTTACTCTAATTACCACGCTTCCATTTCCAGTCTTGAGATTATAAACATCAGCTCTTACAGTTTCACCTCCTTTCCATTTTGTCTGGAATTGGCTGTCATCTCATCTGTCCTCTCTTCTGAAATGTGTATTTTCCTGGCTGTGATCTTTGCTGTAATTGGGTTATTCTCTAGCTATTTCTGTATTGGCTTACTGAGGTGGGGTAAATCTTTGTGCCTGCAAAAGACCAAAACTCTGAACTTTGGTGGAACTGAAATCTCACCTTCATCTGGGTCTGCAGTCTGTATAACATTTTGTAACCCATTTGATTTTTTTCTTCTCATCCATCTCATGTTTCTCCTTTGTTAAGCAGTTGCATTAGCTACCTTTGAAGTGAAGGATCAAGCTCAAAATCTTACTGTTTTACAACTGAAAAGAGAGATTTGGAATGTAATGTCTTTTTCAGCCTTAACAATAACATCACTGCCAGCAACTCTATAACAAGGACTGTTATACTCTCACTCCTACTTAGTGGCAGAAATTGGTCTGTTTTATGTTCCTGCTCAGACATTTCCATTCATCTCTGCCTTGCTTTTAATGGCCCAATCTGTACCACTCTCGTTAGTCAGTGTTTACATTCATGGTCCATTTGGGTGGAACGATTTCTCACCTGAGAATTGCACAGCCATTGTTGCGCTTAGGTTTTGTGCACTGATTTTATTTTATGCTGAATCTGGCTATGGGTGGCCTTGTGTTTTAAGATATCGGTATGTCTAAGAGTGGAGTGCTGTTGTGACAAACACCAGCTTGGCTGGCACACGACAAATGGTGTAGGCAGATCCTGTAGCACATCACTGTGCCACTATACCCTGCTTGTGAAAGGGTCCCTATTGCCTGCCTAGTACTATACGCAGAATGTAGACTGGTGCACTTCTCTCTCCAGGACTGCTTTTGAAAGAGTTCTGTGGGTAATCTAGACAGCGTACACCATATAAATAGATGAAGGTTATTCTGGGTATCAGAATGTCCCATTTTTGCATGACTCTAGGAGAAGGTTGGAAAAATAGGCGGAAGAAAAAAAGGATGAAAAACGACTTTCTGAGCTTATTGTAATGCATCTTTTTTTTTTTTTTTTCCCCATGCTGCCAAGCACTCCTTCCTTTTCAACTGTGGAAGTTTTCCAGCCTCAGATGAAGCTGAAGAAATTAGTTGATATTTTTATTGCTAACAAACAGCCCATCAGAGATGACTTTTGGAGACAATCAGAACACAGTGAATTACATACTCACCAAAGGGTGGCTGAATCAGGCACCTGCAACATACAAGAACCCCAGTAACTCTAACAATTGAGCAACTGGGACCATTTTATTTCAGTCAAAATCTTAGTGAACAGCTGTTAATTTAAAGTGATTTGGTTTTGGATTTTGTTTGAGGTTTTCTTCTTTTTTTTTTTTTTTAATTGGGCTGTTTTTTTTAATTGCGGTTGTTTTAAATTATGCATCTCAGCTGCTGATTTGATTTAAATTTAATAAGAGTTATTATAGGATAATTAGATACCAAAGGACTATTAAGAATGTTTTTAAATTTAACAGTGATACTTTCTACACATTGATAAACATACTCTCAATAATCAATTGGTCTTTAATCACACAATTTTTTTGTGAAACTTATGTTGAACCTTATTCAGATGTAATTTAAACTGAATCAAACAGATACTCAACTATCTATTACTGTAAAACAGCAATTTGTCTTGCCTAACCACTGCTTACTTGAATAATAGTACATAGCTGTTTCGTCTGAGTAATACAATGGCCTGGCAGGATCTCAGATGAGCACTGCTCAGCACATGTGATACAACTGAAGGGTGGAAAAAGTGGGAAAATTGGATGGAAAGATGGAAATTGCTGGTGAAGCCACCTTTCCTTTCACATTGCTGACATTTTTCTAGTCATGGCTGCAGATGGATATTGATAGCATTAGCATATTGATGGTGAGTACTGCAGACTGGAGAACATTGTACTGTGTGCCATATTTTATAGATTACTTGTAATTTGGGAGGAAGGGAAAGGAGAGATAAGATCTAACTTTATTTACTAAGGACCTGAGCTTCAGAGGTTATAACTCCTGTTGAGCATCTGTGAGGAAATAACGAGGGTGTCTACTTGACTCACTGACATATGCAAGGGTAGGTAGAGGAAACGGTTCTACATGGTAAAGATAGTTGGCCTTAAGAAGATGTATATTGGATGAGATGATAAGAAACAGATCTGAAGGAAAAGAGGGAAGGAGTGGGGAGAGGGAACCGCAAAAAGTAACTGGTCACTTGAATGAAAAAAAAGACCCGTCTCAATGTATGTGTGGTTTATGTGCCGTTGGACCCCCAGCAGGGTGAACACTTATGACCTAGCAGACATGCAGCCAATGAAGAAAGATTAAGTCTAGCCAGGATGACCCTCTGCTGTCTGAGTGCTGCCCCCTTGCAGTGTGCTACCACGGAAATCCATAGTAACTGGATTAATTTGATTCATCCCCACTCCACCCCACTCCCTCTTATTCCTCATTCTGAAGGCTTTTGTCATGTAAAAAAGTATGAAAAAAAAATTGAGCAAGCAGTACCAGATTCCAGCTCTGCTGTGGAAGAGCAGCCTCCTAAAGCCCGGTGCTATATCATAGGTACAGGTGTTTGGATACATAGGCCTATTTGGCCTAGATGGGTGTAGTAACTATGTGTGCAAGAGAGTAGAAATGGAAGTGAATCTACTGTAGCACCTGTATATCAGGTGACGTTTTCAAGGTAACACAGAGGATAGTAGTGTTTGGTTGGTCCTGATTTTGGTCTGCTTCACCTCACAGACAGTTTTTTAACAAAATCATTCTGTTCTATTTAATGTGCTGTTTATATCTTTCATTCTTGGCAGTAGAATATCACAGATAGGTGGGACCTTTTCCCAAGCCTTTTCTGAAGTACGGGACTGTGTGCCCTTCCTACAGTTAGCAAATTCCCAGTCTGAATGGGATTTCAGTACAGTAATGGGGAAGTTGTCCACCATTTCATTAGCTGGTCAAAAAAGAATAGTCACTGGCCTGCAAGTGATAGAAGAAGTCACCGGCAGGAGTGATAAATTTGTTTGTTGAACCAAAATTGGTTTCTTGTTTCCATCTTAGCTTCTAGAGCAGTCATGAGCATGTTGTGCTCCACCGTTCTCTTTCACAAGCATCCTCTGGACAGCTGACCCTCATGTGCGTGGGCACAAGGCAGCTTGCATCCTTGCTAGGACATCCTCCAGCTGACCTCAGGCTCTGCTTTTAGACCTTCTGTGCAAGCCATGCACCTTCATTTGTCTGCTGTTGACTCCAGGCATGATATTGGAAAAAACATGTATTTCGCATTTCAGTTGTCTACTTTGATTGCGAACCCTGGGGAACAGACAGGCTGTTGCAACATATATGTTCAGCACTTTCCATGCTTAGTTGTCTGCTCAGCTGTGTCGTCTTAAGTGGCTTTATAATGCCAATAAATAATAATACTAGCAAAAGACTAAGGGCCAAATGAATTTCTGGCCTTATTCCTATCTTGTCAGTCTGGAGTCAGATTTGCCATTATCTTTTTCACAGCGTGATTATTTTATAGTAAAATTATAAGGTGAAACTGCAGTGGACTTACTGATTTTATTTGATTTCTGTAAGTGATCTAGCATCTACTGAAGTAAAAGACAAAGTCCCGTGAAGAGGAGTAAAACCAAACTCAGAGTTGTTGTTGATCTACCTGAGATTTGGTATTATTTTTTCCATTAAGGGTCTGGATACCAAATGTCAGCTTGTAAACCATCTGTAGCTCCAAATGTGAAGTCCATGAACAAATTCCTACTGACTTCAGTTAAGAACTTGGAAAATAAGCCCCAGTTATTAGGGAGCTATTGCCATATTTGTAAGAGGCAGCAAGGCACAGTGCAGAATTTCTCAGCCATCAAAAGGGTCACAAAAGACAATCAAGGAGATCTGAAAACCGAAAATGTTATTACAGTCTGAGGCAAAAACTCTTGTTAGCCTTCTATTCTCTCATCCTTCATGCTTAACTATTCCCTGTCAGCTTTCTAAAATACATGCACAAGTACATGACATTGACTTACTGTTGTTACCCTTGGTACAGGTGTAGTATCTTACTATTATGTCTATGGTAATATTTTTATGTCGCATAAACCTCACCAAGCCAGAATAGGTGTGAATGACTAATCATGTGTGATTGTACCTCTAATACTAACTTAACCTTGCAGCCAGCAACAGTGTTTCTGTTAAATGTCTTGGGATAGGTTCAAGGCTTTGGTATATTTTGAAGAATCACTGGATCTGAATTTATATGAATTTGTATAAGTCATCTCAGGATCAGAAGGGCTTTGGTATATTTTGAAGAATCACTGGATCTGAATTTATATGAATCTGTATAAGTCATCTCAGGATCAGAAGGGCTGCTACAAATGCAACTGATCTGGGTTAGGATGTCTGCTTCCTCTGCAGGTTATCAGCCTTCAGCTATGACAGCACAACTGCTGGTGTAATGAGTCATTAACCCAGCTCAGTCAGAAGTGATCCTACTTCAAAAAACCTTGTACTAAACCTCTTTAAGCTAAGCCAAATCATTTGACAGATCCGGACTAACTAATGGCTACCTGAACCGTTGTGTTGGCCGCTCTAATGGGGCAATAATCTCCAGTGGGTGTGGAGGGAGTAGGGAAGTGCAGCTGCTGCCTAGACCAGCTACAGCATCATGGTACCATGATAAGTTACCCTTATAACTAACATACTTACTCTTTCCTTCTGTACAACGCAATGAAAATGACCTGGTCTCAGGAAGTCACAGGGACTGGCTGGTTAATATTTGTACTGCTCATACATTGCTGCCTGAAGGCTATATTTATTCCAAACCAAATGTGTTGTCATTCCATATGCCAGGCTGTTCTTGAAGTGAAGGGGTAGCTTACGTCCTCTAAGATGCACTGTCAGGCATTATGAAGAGGGAGTATCAGAGACAACAAAGTATTTGTTGTCTCTAAAATTGGGAGGATCATTGAAGTGCAGCAAGGGAAATTTGGACGGTTTTAGCCTGTTTTAAGAATGAATTTATACATGACAGATGGTGACATTTATAAACTGTTGGAGAGGGCCCTAAAATGAAGAGAATGGAGGTTGAAAATATGAAGACCAGCCTGGAAGGAGATGGGGGAAAAGATATTAATAGCAAACCCCTCCCTGAAATGCAGAGAAGTAATAAAAGAACTCCAAGAACATTCCTATTGGTGGATTTTTTTTGCTATGACCCTTCTCAGAACATTTAATTTAGTTCTGCTGCTTCACAAGACACTGTTGTACCACAGATGGATTGTGCACGACTATAGGAAAAAGGGCAAATCTCTCTAGAGCAAAGCCTTGCAGCTCAGGGTAAAGTCCCTTTGCCTTCAGAGGGGTTCCTCTGTATTGAAAGCTAGTACAGGCTCAGCACATTTCCTCCACAGCTCTGCAAGACCATAAATATGGAGGCTAATCAGTGCTTGGGCAGCAACCTCCAAGGCAAGGCAAAGAGTACGGTTCTGTTCTGAAGAGGTTATTATGGAGATCAATGGTTTCACCCTGTGCATCTGGCATAAATATGTGGGCTTGAGTGTATACATCAGCCAGCAGTGTAGTACACAAGAATCAAGTCTTCAGAGAAATGGATTCTCTGCCTCCTTCGGCATCTTTAAGAGGAGTGTGTACTAAATAATATGAAGACTGTCAGTTTTATATATGTACATACATGTGTGTGTGCGTGTATACACATAAATATATTTTTATATATGTGTATGAACATATATAAACCCCTATTGGTACGTGGTAATACAATTCTTTAATGAGGAAACAAAGAAGTACTGGTCAGAAGGGATACACGAGAAGATGAAACTCCAGCTTACCTTCATAAACAGAATTCGTGGATGTTAGGTTGGTTTTTTACATGTAAGCCTTTGATTTGAAAACCACCATCATCCAGTAAACATTCAGCAAACGTTATTGGCAGAATAACTTTTCAGGAGGGAATGACAAAAATTGCATTGAAATCTAGACATTGTTAATAGTTATTTAGTATGATAATATTCTATTTTTTTTTACATAAAAGCACTTCAGAAATAAGAGAAAATCTTCAACTCTGTGATTGGAGAAGGGACATTACTGACTCAGAGGTAGTCAGTACCTTCCTTTCTGCAACTATAGTGCCCTAATGTCCTATAGTAAGCTGTACAGGTAGCGTGTGCAGGCTTGAAATGTGAAACCAAGGTCTTGAAAACCTGGGGGACTATCTTTTGATTTTATTTTAGATAGCCCTGGCATCTTGGCTGCAACTGGATTATTACATTCACTCTTCCTGCATTCTTTTTGAGGTCTCTCTGAAATACATTTTTCACTTTCCCTTCTGAATAGCTGACACTATTGTGGTATCACAGTATGCTGCTAAATAGCTGATTCCTGCTACTCCGTATGGGGCTGTATTTCTGATGAATCCCAAATAAATCCTCAAATTGAAAATGCTGCATAATGTCAAATTATCGTTATTATTACAGATCTGGAGATTCCATTAACAATATCATAAAACGTCAGTAATATGCCTGAGATTCTTTAAGGTATAAAATAAATCCTTTCGTAAAGGGAAGTCACTCTCTGGCATATGAACTGGCTGTGGAGAGAGAACCATACCCCACAGTATTTTGTTGTTCCTAAGTGAATCCTATTTCCTTTGAGATTTGAGTGTGGTTTAAATGGTGATTTTCTGTAGTTTCTAAGACCTATAACAATTTCTTCTCCCATTTTATTTTAACAACTCTAATAAATCATAATCTGGTGTGACTGGGGAGCCTTACAGCTATGGGGTTTGTAAGCACTGTAAAACTTTCTTCACTGCTGGTTAGCACAGATGGGAGCAGAAGCAATCCAGAGCATGTCAAGAATCTCTCTCTCTCTTGCATGGGTAAGCTTAATAAGGCAAACTTGTTGTTGAGGGAAGGCACTCAACTGATTCCAGAAACAATTAGGAAATACAGCAAACAAGCCTTGGTGATTTGAATGACTTTGGTGATCCACCTGATTCATATGCTAAAAAACACCTTTTCCTTAGTTACAGACTTGCTATTATCTCACTGAATTGAAGCAAAAGCTTTCAGAAAATCACTGCCATTCACTCATTTTAAGAAGTGTTGCAGTAGATGCTCATTACTACAGTAGGACTGTTAGAAGTTGTGGGCCAGCTTTATCAAAATGGCTAGAGAGTTTGGAGGCCCAGTCAGAGCAGTCCAAAAAGGAGCCTGATTTTTTCCATAAAGTGCCAAGTTCTCATTTTCTGAAAAGTAAATTTTAGAGGTACATGCTGATATTGTGAGTGCATTTTGAAAATCTTGGCCATGTGATTTGGCTCTTAGCCAAACTAGCTACTAACTACTTTTTATTTTTCTCTAAAAGAAGTTTTCCAAGCTCTTTATGGGTTAGTGTTGCATGAAGTGTGATCAGTGCATCAGGCAGAAAAGAGAAATTTGGAGTCATGTTTGCTCTGTGATCATAGAAGTCACTGTGGCTGTATGTTTTGTTATTAGATCTTACCTGCAATTTTATAAGAGATAATCTGATGAAATTGTGTAGTTAATTTTTGTTAAATATATATTGTATTAATATAGATAAAGCAAAGAAAGGGCAAGTGGGAATCCCATTGTCTGGCCAACAGACTGTTCTGCTGCCAACTCTGTGAGTATTGCTTGAGTAACCAGAGACCTAAAATGATATTACATAGACATAATTCAAGATTAATCTACTTTAAGGAAACAAGCCACTCGATTTTATATTACAGCCAAAAGAACCCCCAACCCTACATTAAAAGGATATTAAGGGCTCTTGCAGTGAGAGAGTCCTGCAGAAAAAAATGGGAGATAATTATGTTAATTACATTATCTCTAAATGCTGTGCTGTAATATAAAAAGGAGATAAATTTGAGGTTTTTTTGAAGCAAACTTAATTCTGGTATTCCTGAATGGGAGTGTTGGAGTTTATTAGTTTAAAGTTGATTTTATCTGTGTGAGTTCCTGGGCTGTTAAATAGGCAAACTGGGTCCAGCTGGAAAAGTCTTATATGAAACATCATATAGCTACTGCTTTAGTTTGTCTAAAGAGCTAGTATCTTTAGATGCACCACAGTGACATGAATTTTGAGTTAATGAATTTATTAATAACAGAAGGTGCCATCCTGACGTGTGCACCAGCACAGTACTGGAATGAGACATACTTTGCCACTGGATTTCACAGATGCTTGCTGAGAGTAGAGGAATTTTCACATACAAGAAGCCTGGATTCCCCTCACCTTTCAAGATATGGTCACAGTCTTTTCCCCTGACACTCTCATTTCAGTCCTGTCCACTTCTCTACTTTCTGTTTACTTCTTGGATTAGTCCTGCCTCTCCCAAACATTTCTTGCCTCTCACCCATTACTCCCTCCTCCCCTGCTCTGCTTTTTCCCAGCTCTTTGTCCTTATGTGGAGAAATTCCTCTAATTTAATCTCAGTTTCTCTCTAAACCTCATGATCTCAGCTAATAAAGTTCTTAATCTATTATCAGACACCCCCTAATTTCCCACCTGCTAGTTTCTTCCAGTCCTGCATTCCCTGGTCCAGTTCTCCTTTCTGCCAAGACTTTCACCAGCTCTGCATCTCCTGGTCTATACTGGTTGATGGTGCTCCTTTCTGCAAGCCAGGGCTCTTGTCTCCTGGGTGTCTCACTGCTTTTTGCTGCCTGAGTGCTGGGAAGGAAATAACTGATGGTAGCAGAAGGAGAGAAAGAAACTTCTTTGCACTGACTTAATGAGACTGGATTTCAACTTGAATCTACAGGATCTGTGAAATGCTTGCCGACATCTACAGGGTGTCTTTTTATTTCTATGTTTTAGTCTTGGCCTAATGTCAAACATTTAGTGTTTCTGAAGTCTATAAACATACTTTAGGAGGGGGTAAAAACATGACCGTGTAAACTGCCACTGGGGAGAAGACTTGGGTGAGATGCCTCCTCCGGCCCGTAGCTGTCATCTGGGCGCTAACCAGGAGGGGGGGGTGTTCTATGGGAGGACGGCACAGGTATAACTGCTCAGCACTGCTGCTGGGCTGAATTCGGTATGCGACGGGGGAAAAAGCGGAGGGCAGAGCTGGCAGCGAGCGGAGATGAAGGTCCCCAGTCTGTTGACATCTCTTTTTTTTTTTCAGCTTCTGGCTTAAAACTTGGGACTGCTGGGCAATGAATAATTAAGTAATTTTGTAGCTTTGCAAAAGTGTCTGTGAAAAAGGACACTGTCTGAGATCTATAGCAGTTGACAATGTCACAAGTACTAGTATTTCCTAAGGCTTGAGGGCTTCTGTCACCATTGCAATGTCTGTTGTAGTGCTAAGCACTATGGAGCACCTTTTTGGAGAGCCACATCCATAGCCATGGGTTCAGTTAGCGGCTGAACTACACTGCATTGGCCTCCCTTTCCCCAGCTGAGAGCATCCAGAACCGCACCCTTCATGGCATACTCTCCTTCAGCCTCGTGACATGCATAAGCATCATGGATCAAACTGTCATTGAGCAACTTCATGGTACAACCCTTAAGCAGCTCAGCACTGATGAGGCTTAGCACCTGAGCTCAGCACAGGATGAGGCTAGGTGTGTTGGGGAGGCAGGCTGCCCTGGTGTAGGTTAGATCCTGCCCTCGAGTGCTAATAAAATATGCATGAGATTGCTTCTGTGAAGCATGGTGTGTCCAAGACCGGGCTCAGTGGAGACAGTGTGATTTCAAACCATTTGCGACAGGCACCAGAATGCAGAGTACCCCATTGGTCCTAGTACTTCTTTACCGGTCAAATGCATTAAAGACAAATATAACCCAATTACAAAGCAGATAACCCACAGTAACAATTCAGATAGCACACGGGATGGAAAAATAATGTAGCTAAAAAGTCATAAAAATGAATACTCTTTGATTAGATCCAAACCAGTGGTATCAACTGATTTTGCTCATTTAACCTGTCTCCTCATCATAGTACAGCCGTCATTTAGCTGCAGGGTGGATGTGTTCATACCGAACTATTAATCTGTTTCAAAATGCCATAACATTTCCATGAAGAACTTCCTAATTTTTTTTTCAGAAATTAAATGTCTGTTTAAAGTTCATTCCCTCCTGCTGCAACTAATTGAAATGAGATTTGGTTTATCTTTATGACATGAAAATGAGATTGAGTTTCATAATAATAACAATAATGATAACTCTATAGATTTTAGGACTAGTAGTTAATAATTATAGTAATATGTGGAGATTAGAAAAGAGTAATGCAGCATAAACAGTCCATTGTTATTTGTTAAGATGTGGGATTTGGTATCAGTTAATATCATTTTTCTTATTTTGTGTCTGTTCTCATTGAATTTTAGTCAAGTGCATTAATTAATTTTGCCCCAGTATGTGATAGTTTAAGTAACCTTTTTTGAACTAGTGAACAATCTAACCCATAAAAAATGGATTTTAAAAAGGGAAAATTCTTGAAAAGCAAAAAGCTAAGGAATATAAACATTCATCTGCTATCTATCCTCCTCATCTCTCCTGGGGGTATATGATCAGGAGTTGGCCCTGCGGGCAACTAGAGCAGCTTTTGCTGCAATTTGAAGGTGAACCTGAAGGTCCTTCATTCCCAGCTGATGCACTGAAGTCAGGAAGGGACAGAAAGGATCTGTGCTTTGCCCAGGGACTAGCCCAGTGGCTTGCATGCCGGAGCAGAAATCCTGGGGGTACTTCCTAGTTCTGTTTGAGGAAGGGTTTTAATCCAGTGTCTTTTAAATCACCTAGTGTCCAAACCTGTACAAAACACTGGTAGAATGAGCTCCCTTTAGAAGTGTTGTGGGACTGGCTGTTGTGCCAAAACCCTCTGCTAGAAAAGAGCAGATTTTTTTTAAAAATGCTGACTCAGTCTTTCTGTATATGTATGTATATGTGCTGACTATCTCTATATGTATATATATGTATATACATATCTACATATAAAATACATACCTGTATTTTAATGACTCAAAAATGTGTTTGTCATCTTTTGAACAATCCTAGGAGTTGTGTAATTGTTATGATTTTGGATATTTCAAAGCTTATGCTGCTTATTAAGAGGATAATGATTTGAGGAGGAGAAGTGGGAATATACCCGTGCAAAAGGAAAGGGTATATTCCAGAGGAGATCTGCATGTTCATTTTTCCTCATGGCAGTTTTCTTTCTTTGTTTAACCTTCTTTGGTTGTTTTTATTTGCTGAAGCTGAAGTCATACAACCCTCCATATGTGGAAAAATATAACGCCTCTGATTTTATTGCCTTTAACCATGCTGAGATATACCTTATAATATAACTAACTAGTGATTGCAATGGGCTTTTTGGGAAGTAAGGCAGTGTTTAATGCCAGTCAACAAGAATCTGGTCCTTAGTGCTTTGGATTGTAATGCCATCTTTCTTACGATAGGAGTCAAAGAAAATAAACATAAGGCGTGTGCTGTATGGGGAGACAGATCTCTGGGCTGGCTTTGCCATACAACAGTACGCTGCCATGAGCAGATCAGTGATATCAGCAGGAGAGGTAAGGAGCTGGCAAACACAGCCCTTAGGTTTATGTTTTGAATGATTTATATTAGTCTGCAGAAGAGATGGGAGGAAAATCTGGTCAGTAGATTGGAGACTCCTGACACTTCATGAAGTTCAGATTCCTCAACAAAAACAGGAGAAAAAAAATCATCTCTATCCATGGTAGGTACAGATCAGAACAGTGCCAGTGAAAGCTCTCAACGCACTTAGATTTAGGACCTTTTTTACCTTGGGGACATATACCAGCCCCTCTGTGTGCCTGTGGGTAGGAAAGCAGAGGCTGAAGATTTGATCGGGATGGGAGAGGGCTGGCTGGGAGGGAAGCTGCCCATGTGGTGGGGGCTTGATGGCTTGGGGAGGAAGGGAATTGTTGTTATTGGAAGTAGGGTCTCCAAGGGGGACTCAGCTGAGCCCTTTTGGGAGGGAATGGAAGGAATTAGTTGACACAAAGGACAATTGGCTGTAATGGCTCTTTCAGATGGTTATGTTTTATTGTGTAAATGCATGTTTATAGGCTTTTTTAAAATGCAGATTAAACACCTAGCACTGCATTTAGACGTTTGGAAGAAAGCATGTCATTGACTCAACAAACCACTGCCCCTTCTTTTAAGCTGATATGTTCCCTCATGTTAAAATGTGTTTGGGCAATGTTTAATGTGTGTATTGCATAATCAAAGTAGTCAGTGATGCTACTGGCAGAGCTAAGGCCTTAGAGGAGATGGTAACACGGATGTGAAGTGTCTTTGAGGATATAGACCTAAAGATTGCCCTTGTTATTGTGCACATGGTTATAAGATTGAAATGAATGCACTGTGTTTGAGTTGGAAGCCAATATTCTGTTTAATCGTAACTGCTGCCTTATGAAGTATGGTTTAGATTTTGTCTGTGCAAGTTCACTGACTTTAGTGGGACCAAGTCACTTCAGCAGGATAAGATTTTGTTTGAGTCTTTTACACATGCTCTTCTGCTTCTAGAGCTGCAGTCTCTCTGCTCGTGCTTTTACTGCTGACTCATGGCAGGTTCAGTGAGGAAAAACATAGGCCTCTTTTTTTATTACCTGTGTGATTAGCTTATAGTATGGACAGGTTGGCTTGAATCAGCTCTCATGATGATGCAAATTAGACGTAACTCCACTGAAGTGATCAGATGGACAGACACTTCACACTGGTATCAGTGGAGGAAAAGCAGGCCTGCTGTTTGCCAAATATTGTCCTTAAGAACAGAAATTAGCCATGAGCAGAGGGGGTAAAAGAGGTTTTAAAGTAAGGAAATAGATACTTTGTTCTTTGGGACTTAGTTTCTAAATAATGCAGATGATTCTAGCTGTCCTGTTGTGGTAGACTGAAGAATTAGGTCCAAATATTCCTCTTAAAGCCCCCAGTTTAGGGGAATCAGGAATGCTGTGCCTTCTTCACATCATTCCACATCTTGTGTCAGCCCTACTGCCCAGAGGGTCCTCTTTTCAAGAAGGATTGTGCTCAGTACCTTTCTGAATGCTTAAGAAGATTTTTTCTCTTCAAACCTCTCAACACCATCATCCTGGGAAGTTTTGCAGAAGATGAGATTAAAATACGCTTTGAAACCTTCAAATGGTCAGGTTGGCTTCTGTGGGAGCACATGGGGACCACTCCGTCCCTTCAGAGCAGCCTGTCTGCCTTGCCAGCCCTCTCCCTTGAACCCAGGGCTCTCACGCGAAGCGAGAGCACAATCAATAGGCCACAAGGGCAACCCCAGAATAAATTTTCAAAGACATGTTCTTAACTGTCTTCACAATAGGAGATGTAATGACAGTGCTGACATGGAATGGCACTGAAAGACTTCTGTAATAGGGCTGGTCAATTTTTTTCAGTGTTTAAAGGAAAATTAGGTTTTCTACTACGAATATTTTTCATGACAGGTTCCCACTTTTCTCTAAGCATGACAGTGTCTTGTTAAAAAACAACACTTCCAAACTGATGCATTTAATTTGAAAATGAACATTTTTCATTTTTTGTTACCTGACAAGAAGTAGGAATTTTGCCAGGAAAACACTGATGTAGGTGGAAAAAAAAAAGACATTATTTTCTTAGGAACTGAATTACTGTTTTCTCTTTCTCTCTACCTTGTACCTACACCAGTAGACAACTATTTAGATCATGAGCATCAGTGATAATAGTTTTTAAATTATGCCACATTTTAGGGAGACTGTGTAAAAAATACATTCTTAAGCACAGCTAGTGCATATGGGAGTTCCTAGGACATAATTGGGGAAAGTGACAGAACCAAAACCTAAAATTCATAATGCAAATTAAAATTCTGTCAAGAAACATGGCAAGTTAGCCTCTCTAAGCTCCATGGTCTCATGGGGGTTCTGGGGTGCTCACTGCAACAAGTTAACACTTAGGATGTCTGTGACTGTAGCACACTCATGTCTTGTATTATGGACATCAGAGCAGAATCCAGAATGAGACTAGTTCCATCCCAACTGGTTTAAGTACATATTTGTTGGTGGGTTTTTTAGCAGCTGGTATATCTGGGATTTGGTGACATATCTGTTCATTCATTGCACAGGAGGTGTGAATGAAGCCTGGAGTATGGCCTGATGAGAGTGCTTGGTAAGATAATGTATGATGTCACTTGCGACTTCGTATTTCTTGGCTTGCATCATCCTGAGCTACTCTAGCTGTAGTTGCACAGTTACCTATTTATGGTATCTTCTGAAGGGAGGAAAATAGCTAGATAAGGGTCAAATCTAGCTGTAAGAATCATATCTGTCCCCAGTAGGTGATGCAGGCATGTGGTGGTTTGGCCTACAGCACATTTGGTATTGACAAAAATGTTTGTTGAAACATACTGGACTCAAACTACACGGTAAATCTTTCAAATAATGTTGAAACACAGAAAATGTTAATCTTCATTATCCAAGGAGCCTGGCTTGTTCATGTGGCATGGTTTCTTCTATCAGATTTTTAATAGATTTAGACATGTTAAAGCTGTAGGAGCTTACAGAAAGAAAGAAATCTCTTTAATGGCATTGCAAATGTTCACCCAGTAAACCAGTACATTTGGCACATATTTAATAAGCCTTTGAGCAACATGCCCTGGAATCACTTAGAATTTCCTAAAGGACAAAATTCATCTCATTATGCTATTAACTTTTTAGTGTTGAGGTCCCCATATTTACTGAGATAAACATGTTGTATTCTTTTAACACATAGTTGAAATACCATAAATGTTTTTAAAGGATGACACCTCAGATAGTTTGTCAGATTTTAATTTCTCTTGTTATGTTTCACAGAAAAGGAGGTCTTTGTTTTTCCTAGTGAACTGAGTGCATGCAGGAGGATACTTTGATTTCTTAGAACTACCTCAGGAGGCATTGTAGCGTCAGTTAAACATGTAAGGTAGCCCTTGGGGATGAATACAACACTTATTTCTACCCAGTAAACCATGTCCTGGTTGGTAGCAACTACTGCTAAATGACTGACAAGGAGAAGCTTTTGATGTGTCAGCCAAAGGTAGTCTTGGTAGGCTTATTGTTTTGCTATCTGTGCAACACTCTCCTCCACAGTATGGGGTAATGTCCAGAGGAGTCGCAGCGTCCACACCAAACCCCTTGCTATGGCAGCAGCCACTTCAAACATAGTTTCATGAATAGGAGCTCATTTGACCCTTGACCACAACCAGCCTCTAAATTGGCAGACAGAGAATCAGAGTAATTTGTATCATTTCAATTAGTTACTAGCTGCATAACAGGGAGGTCATGACTTTTTTTGGGATGATTATTGCCCATGGCAACCAAACTTCAATGTACCATCAGTTTCCAAATACTTTCACTTAATAAATGTAAGTTCATAAACAAGGCCCGATTGTTTGGGACACAACAAAGCTAATTATCTGCACTGCTACCAAGTGAGCGGAAGATGACATAACTTTGTCGGCAAAATCCTTTTTATTAGCAACAAAAAAAAGTCACTGATAAATGGCTTTAATAATGTTGGCTGAATGAACAGTATTGATCTTTGACTATGTAAAATGGCGAGGAAAGGCAAGTTTATGTAAGAGCACTGTTGTTGTACTATTGAGAGCAGGCCGGTTTTGTTTCACAGTTTGTTCTATGCACAAAAATTCTGAAATTCTAAAATCAATGTTGCCATTGTTGGGCCAAAACAGCACACCCTTACCACAGACAATACAAAGAATTTCAAAATATAGATAGCTCCCTGATACATACAGATCGGATTGTAAGAAACATTGGGTTGTTTTTCCTTCTTGAAGAAAGGGCAGCTTGTTCCAGGGTGTAGACAATGGTGTGTCTACATGCCTGTGAAACTTCATGAACCCAGTGCAATAATTCAAGCCTTTGATTTGAAAAATGTTTTGTATGTCTTCCTCCACATCTGCAAATACCTCCACTTTCCCTTGATGCCAGCCAAGAGTTGTTAGCAGGGGAATGTTTTCCACTTGAGGAAGAAAAAAAAGAGTTAGGCACGTACATAAGTTTTGCTATTTGGCTTTTGTTTTTTGAATTAAAATAAAGGTTTCCTTCTTTCATGTCACAATCTATTAGCCACTGGGATACCTGGTATCACAGTTCTTTCCCCTTCACCCCTGCATTTGTAGCAGATTTGACGGTGTGTGGAAACCAACACAGGCACTGCGCTGTGACTGCGTCACCTGCAATCAGCCGGAGATGCTGCTAAGATTAATCATGACAGTAGGCAATATTTCCAACATTATTAGAAGAGAAACCTAATATTTTGGGACATCAGGGATCTCTGAGCTGTTGTCCATCAAACTGAGAACCTTCATTTTCTACTCCTTGGATGGGTAACCTTAAGTTTTAACCATTTCACAGACAGAAGATTCATACACATAAACACACAGGCACACTCAATATACTGTGCCAGATGCATGAAGTTAATCCTGGGTGCTCTTTGTAGTTGCTCTCAGATAGTTGTACAAATAGGGACACTGTGGTCAGATCAAGTCTCTGTCTCCTCTTTAGGTTTTAGTGAGCCACTGTTCACTGCCTTAACTCCTCACCTTTTTGATAATTTGTTTATACGTCTGTGGGCATTTGCAAGACATAAAGACTGGTGTTTAGCTAACACCTGTCCATTCTACTGCATAGACTGTGAAGAGGAATTAATTTACCTTGCTGATGATCTCTCAAGTACAATTTTAATAAATCATATTTAAAGTATGCTTAAATTTTGAGGTCTTAGGTTGTACAGAAAAACCACTATGATGTTTAATGAGTCCAGTTGAGCTGTTGAGACTGCATCATTTTTGACGGATAGAGTTAATGCAGCTTTTGTCTGAAGCTGAAGCAGTGCAATATCCACGTTAATGGGCTGGGAATTTTCATCACAGTTTTACTTTTTTCTTGCAGCTGTTGGTTGTAGGTCAGTGACATAAATTTTATTTAAGGCTTCATCCTGCAAAACTTTATTATGGATGGTAGAGATTATTGTCACTGGTACTGGGCACAGCAGTAAGTGCAACCTTTCATGCTAAGGACTTGCAGGGTCAAGCTGTGCTCTATTTGCAGGAGTAAGCAGTGCCTCAGGTTAAAAGATATGGGGGATCTGGCTCTTACAATTCAGGAAAATCTCTAAGATCATGTACGGCATTAAGCACATTTAGTCCCTCATGAATGCAGTGGGAGTTGAAGGCACTCAGCACCTTCTGGGATTTGGCCCAGAATAATTGTTTTCAAATGGGACTGCAATATTTGATTTTATTTTTAAAACAACTGCAGTCCTTACTCAGAAGGGAAGGCTGACATTGTTACGAAAAAAATCAGGGATTTTGTCCTCACTCAGCAGAGAGCCTGAACAATTGCCCTTTGATTTATAAAGAAAGCTCAGTGTACAAGTGATCTGGACACTGCAGATTTGAGATGGATTTGCATGTTTGCTTTCAAGCCATGCCTGGGAAGCTAGTGAGAAGGGGTCTTTTTTAAAATCACCACTGCACCTTTGACAGAACTGCTCTGCAGAATGTTTTGGGACCTCCTCATTACATTTCAATATGTTGCCTGCCCTGAGCTCATACACGAAGGTGTTTCTGGAATAAACCAGACCTCTGGTAGGTGCTGTGAAGATCTAGAACTAGCAATTTTCTTCTATTCTCATGTGAAACATCGCTGTGAGAGAGACTGAACTTTCTTGCTCTTCACAGATTCAGTAAGTGAAGTGCTGAGGCACTGGCTTACATGCCATTTTCTTCACAGTCAAATTCATCTGGATTTCAGGAGCAGCCAGCCTCACTTATAGCCCCTGAAGCAACTCAGAAAGGCTTTCAAGTTTGGCCCATTATGGAGCTCAGCACCCCTGTAAGAACTGCACATAGGTATCTAGCCATGAGAGTCAGAGAAACAGTGCACTTCATCTGGGATGGAGCCCCTAATATTCTCCTAGTATTCACAGTTAGTGACATTATACAAAGTCATTAACAAACTCCATAAAGCAAAATGACTGTTGAGACAGCAAATAAAATCCAATTGCTTGTGTTCCATAATACCTTCCAAGTAAACCAACAACTCTTTCCTGTACCCTTTCTTCCCTTCTCCCCTCCATGATGCATTTCTGAATATTTCTAGAACCTTTTCACACTTCTTTGGCAGCTGATCCTAGCCTACCTTATCCATCATCATTGCTGCCTTGAGAGCTGATTCATTTATCTCATTGCTTTAATGCTGTCACCTAGAGCTTTGGATACATAGACCCAATTTCTTGGATTTGGTCTTTCATGTGGCCTCTTCCCTGCTGGCATCCACTCAATCATCCCCTCTGCCAGCTGATCTTCTAAGCTCCTCATATGTCATACACTTCTCAACCACCTGGTGGTTGCACACAGTATCTACTTTTAGATCTTTCTCCGCCCCCCCCCCCCCCGCATTCCTTGTTTACTATCATATAATACAGGATTCATCTTTTAGTGTCTGCATCTTTGCAAGACTGCTTTTTCTTAATTACAGACAGAGCACAGCAATGCAGACAAATGGTGGTTTTGTGTCCTTTCTTCTTTATGTTCAGAATACTTTTTCCCCTCTGGAAAATAATTTCTGATGCCTGTGAAATTCAGTTTTATTCCATACCTCCTTTTCTTTCTTATGTCTGTCTTGCTGTCTTGGCCCTAAATAAGTTACATTTAAAAATAATGTATGTACTCTCGTCCCCACAATCGCCACCAGATCTCCCTTGCTAGCATACACTAGAATGTTATCTTGTAATCACCCTTGTTTTTCACATGCCACAAACTCTGACTTTGTTACATGAGACACTGCCATTCGAAGTTCCTTTCTTTTCATCTGCTCGCCTTTCCACCAGCCCCAATACAATTAATATTCTTTGCTGCAGGTAGCATCTTCTGCATATTCCAGCACCTTTTGCTCTCTGAACATAATTCTTATATAACTCTTGATATGATAAGTCATACTGGCCAGAGTTAACCTTATTACTAGAGATGTACTGAGCAATCTTGCAGTCATGAGATACCAGGGATATTTCAGTAATGGGAAATCTGCTTCCCATACAAGATTGATTTTACTTATGACCTTTAGCTGGAATGATACCTGTAAATTCTTATCTGCATTAATTTCTTGTTTTCTCTTGTCACATGCTGTCAGTATATGTGTATCTTGCAGATATGAAGTATTAAGAACTGGCCATGTAACACGGTCTCTGTGAGGACTTGGAAGTTATTGCAATACATTCAACTTTATTGGTCTAAAGTATCTGGACTCCTGTACTGCCCTTAGGACATAGCGGTTAAGAAAGATACAAATCCTAATACTGACTTTTCTGTTACTTACAGACTGAGAATTATTTCAGTGCATCAGCTTAATGTTTTCTTAATGTGAGTTAGTAAGTGATACATGGCTACAGTACTCAGTTTGCTAAAATCAGGGTTTGAAGAAATGAGATTAAATTTTAAGATAAAAAATAGAGTTTAATTTTCTAACATCATCTTTTCTTCCAACATGCTTTTTGTGGCATCCTAGTCACACAGAGTATTTGGGATTCTGTTTTTCTCCTTCTGATAGAGCTTGTTGTCATTGCTGATAAGTTTTGAGTTCATCAAACTGTAAAAATGAGTCATGAATTAAGGTTGAATATTCCCCTTAAAGATGGATTACAGCTCACACAGTAAGGTATGCTTATTAGAGAAATCAGTGTGGAGGTCCTGTGGCCATTGTTATGCAAGAAGACCGTCCCCTTTGACCTTAAAATATGTGTGTGTGTATAGATGAGAGGACCCTTACTGTGTCTTACAGAATCTTTTCACCATTAATTAATTTTGGAGACCTTATGTGGAAATCAGCTTTCTAGAGCTTCTTTCTGTTTGCTGTGGAAAAACATTCGTATCATACTTCCTTAAAAAATTTAACTTATTTAAACTTCTGCTCCTTTACAGACTGTGTACATTTGAGTGTCTTGTCTATAAATAAGAGATGAAACACGTTACAGTTCATTTAGTAAAACAGACATCCCATTTCCTTATTGCTGAAATGATTGCAAAGGAATCTTCCCATTAGGTAAGATGAAAGCTGCCATCCACAAAGTAATCTGTCCCTTCCATCCTTTAAGCTATCTTTATGCTGGTCACAAGACTGGTTAAGTATCTTCTTACTTCTTTTTGCAATATTCAAGTTGCTCTTGAATATTCTGAATTTAGTTCTGGAATTAGGAACAAATTAGGTCAAAGGAACTGTATGAATGAAATACCCTGGATTACCCTCCAATAACTTAACAACAGCACTTCTGGAAGGAAGGTATAGCTTCTCAGTTTACATGGCATAATACTGAATTCAAACTGCCAGGTGCATTAGTCAAATCATGTTGTATATGTGATTCCTAACACGAATTAAAGAGAACACCTTCACAGATAAGGCAATGCCATGACTGTGTTCAGTTTTCCTCACAAGATCTCTACTCAGATACAGAAACACTCCTGTGTATTGCAAAGGAGGACTGAAATCTTCTTTATATCAAGGTAAGTAGTACATTGCTTAGAAGACAAACAGAGCTGTGAAACTTGGTGGGACTTTACATTTTCTTTTTGATACCAGTTTCCTTTTCCAGTGCAAAATGGGTGAGGGACCATTCTTTATAATGCATCTGACGGTTTTCTCTTGTATCATGCAGAAAAGTGCTCACAAAGAAGACCTAAGTAATAGTGTGGGCATGCTGTAGTAAAAGTGTTTTTTCACTGCCTAAGATTGGTAAAAAAAATATAAAAAATTAAAAAGGAATGGAGAATCATCCTCAACATTATATTAATGCTAGGTGCTATTCTTGTCTTTGACCTTCTGGTCAGTTCTAGTCGCTGTGTTTTGAAAAAGATATAGCAGAAATAGCAAAGATCTCCAAAAGAGCAATAAATATAGTTGGAAGCTTGAAAAGCTTCTATATTGTAGGAGCCAAAATGTAGTTTCTGTGCTTAGTACAACACAAAGGTTGATGTTACTTGTTGTGTGAAATGTATACAGTAGAAAAAAATGGTTGTTTTAACTTTCGTCCCAGCACAAAACAAGGGAACCATTGCATGGATGTAACACTACTAAAACCAAAAAGCATTTTGAAAATACAATATATTAGGTTATGGAGTTCCCTGTCACTAGACAGTGAGGCAGAAATTGAGAAAAATAGAAGGTTAGGCCATGGCACGAACAATAAGAACACCTGCAGATACATTAGGTAAGAAAGAAATACATAAGTCCTCTTACTTCAGAATAAAATCACCTGGTATTAGGAATTTCCCCAATGGGTATCTTATTGCATAACTGTCCGTTATAGGGATTTTATATCTAGTACTAGATGGACCATTGGTCTGATTTAGTATTGAAACTCCCCTCTTTCTTCCATCATTTTCTCTTAAGGATACTTCCCATCAAAGTCTGCAATGTCATTTGAGTTAATTCATTAATTTTCATTGGCTTCCTCACTGTCTTAAGCTGGGTGCACCGATGAATCAGTTAAGGTATCTTACAACAGTTGAACCTCATTCTGGATCCCCACTGAAGGCTGCTTGTCGGCTGATCCACCTACAAATGGCTACCTGATCATTTGGGTTGAGGAGTCCAAGTTGGCCGTGTAGGAGACTAGTCACTTTGATCACACTTGTGCTGGAGGCTGCAGAAGCTTAACTGCATTCCCCACCTGATTCAGTTTGATTTTAATCATGTTCTACTTCTGTTTATTTCTCCAGTACTCTGCAAAGAATTTAGCTCCTGCTTTTCTGTTTATCCTTTAATAAGGCCAATAGGAGAGTTTTCATTATCTCTTTCATTCTCTTATCTGCTTCATTTCTTTCTTGTAATTTCACCAGCTATATGAAATCCATTTTTCTACTGACTGATTTTTAACAGATCACAGAGTGAATATCACACACATTTTGTCCTGGGAAGCCTATTTGGGCCCAGTATGAACTTCCTAAATGACACCAAAATACATTACTTTGCCCTTGTGTATTTTGTTGTATTTAATTTTTGAAATTGTGCATTATATGCACCTGACATACTGACTCAGTATGGGGCAATAGGTAATACAGCAAAACTACAGTGAAGACATATTACTGTCCTCTGATCTAGTGACAGAATTCCTGTCATATCTTTTCCTATGTTTTCCAAATACAGCTTTATGATTTCATGTTAACAAAATCATGAGAAGGGAAAGTAAAAGTAGAAGCTGAAGGAAAGGAGATAGAGACTGGGGTGTGGAACTGGAAGAATGGGGCTTATTATGGCCAAAAGGGAATGTGAGAACATCGTTACCTAAAACTAGCTTTTTGCATGCCAGAGGAGAAAGGGTAAATGCCATGAATTTTTCCTCTAGCATTTCTAAATGCCTGTCTTCTACCCTGCACAGTGTGGTCCAGTGCAAGCAATAACAGGTCTCTTCTACGATATGTCTTTAATCATCAGGGATTGCTTTCTCTCTTCTTAGGCAGCCAGTCTTAGTTACTGCTTGTTTCTTACCATGTTTCTCCTGGGTCTAGTCTTCTTACGTCTTTGGAGGTTTAGGATTGGCAAGAGTGGCCATGGCCACCAGTGCAAGCTTATGTCAAGTCCAGGTCTTCCTTAGTCTCATGAACTGTCTCCCAGGTCCTTGAGTGCCCTGTGATACAGACAGATCCAGGACTTTGGAGTAGTGGAAAGCATCTTCTTAAACTGCTCAGAAAATGGTAAAGGACTCAGTTTTTTAAATGTCTCTAATACATTCTCTCCTGCTGTCAGTGGTGACTAGTCCTATGCGTCCTTTCATCAGACAGCCTGCATGTGATGTCATGAGAACATGCTGATTTGAAGTGTTGACCCCCAAAGCATAAATCTTATTGGTGTCACAGCACAACCATGAGTAAGGAGCTGAAGGGTAAGGCTCAGGTCATGTAACCAGGTCACATAGCCACAGGCTATGAAGAAAGGTCTCACCCCTAGATATTATTTGCTTACCCAGCTACAGTGAAGCTATAGAAAACACAGGTGCAGGCAGTTGCATACTAAGGCAAAGCTCCCATGTCAAAATGTGATAATTATGCCTTAAGAGGTTATCTCTGATTGGCTGGCAAAGAGAGAGGGTCCCAAAAAGTACCATCAGAGGGTAGTTTGGGAAAGGATAGAAGATTGCAGCACTCTTGGGGCTTCTGTGGTATTCTCAGCCAGAAGAGAAGCTTTCACCTGCAACCCAGTCTGCCCCCTGACTCACCCCATTAGTTGGAGCACAAATCCTATCTTGGGTTGAATTGTGCTGTGTGTTGAATAAAGTCAGGACAAGAGTAGCACCCTAACGTAACAGTGTAGTGAAAACAAGGCCTTAGCTTTTCTTAGACTGTTTTCAGTCAACAAAGGAAACTGAAACACTGTGAGGAGTCCAGCATATCCAAGAAAACTGTAAGTGCAAACACCTCCAGTTTCAATGTCAGATCTACAGGCAGCTTGAGACCTACTAATATTCCTTGCTGTTAAGATGGCAATATATGCGGTATTATCTCCTGCACTGTATGTTCTCTTCTCTTTCTTTTCCTGTTCTGCTTGGAGTCTCTAGCTTGAGCACTTACAGTCACTCAGCCTTAAGCTAGTTTTCATATTCTTGGATTCCCAGAGAACCTGGCTGCATGTTTTCAATGCCATTTTATCATCTTTTTTACTAGCCAGTATTTGAGTGGAAGAAAGGAATAAACCAAAACAATAGGCAAAGAATTACACTGAGCAATTTTTTTTCTCTCTCTGAATGTTTTAGGCTTTTTTCACACTGCTTTTGCTTAATTACTCCCGCCAGCTTCATTTGGAGCCTACAAGATGATGGTCAGATCCAATTTAACATCTCTGGAAGACTCTTTGTTTTGAACAGTGATGCTAGGAATTCCTCCTTACTATCACACAACCAGTTAGAGCCTTCATTTAGCAAAATGTGGAGGAGCTTGTACAGTTTTTTTCTGCCATCAAATGTGTAATGCACAAAGGTGCAGGACTGTGGCTGCCCAGGTGCTGCAGGCTCCATCACCCCAGTACTGCGATTAATAGTTTGCTGCTCTTGGAGCAAAATTGTGGCTCTGGGCTTTGTTCTATTTTTATACTCCTCCTATATGCTTCTGCTCTCACTTTATTCTACATCCTGTTGCCATCCTCCTGCTCATCTGTCTCTGCCATCTTTAGACATCTTCCACTATCAGGTTGACACCACTGTAAATTCAGTGCCATCAAAGGAATTACTTCTGAGTTATGTCAGTAAGTAAAGACTTTAGGCCTTTGTTTTTTCTCTCACACCCACCTTTCTTTTCTTGCCATGTGCAACTGGACCTTCTCTCAAGTGTGGATGTACACTGGTCATCAAAATTCTTTGCCATTAAATGCCATTGTAAAGTCATTAATGTCCTTATCACTTTCTTTCTGGGCATTCTCTTACCAAGTGTCAGTGCAGTACAGGATGGAGAGTATGATCAGAAGAGGGGCATGTCTGTGATCTGCCCTGTAAGCTGGTGCATACGCTGACAGCATGCTATGTAGCTGTCCTGCCCAAAGGAAAAAGGTATTTTGTTTGAGGCAGTGCAGTGATATACCAAAATAATACAGTGAGTTCTGGGCTCTGTCAGCATGTGCTGTGTTCCATATTACTGGATTTCTGGATGGTGTGATACCGTCAGCTGTACTAGTCATCACAGGTTACTGCTTGGAAATAGTGCAAAAATTTTAGGGGCCTCAACTTATTTGCAGAGAGATGTGGGCTGTTAGGAGCCCAGGTCTCATGGAAAACCAAGAGTATTTTCGTTCACAGAGTTCTAAATAATTTCTGAAATGGAATTTAAGGTGCATTTTCAAAAGCTCAGTGTGCCTTCCTAAGTCACAGACACTTGAAATTTCAAGCTTAGATTTGTGTTACCTGAATATTTATACTGGATTAACTAAAATCACTTGATAGTGCATGTGACTCCAGAAAAGTGAGATTTCAGTTGTTTTTAGGACCAGGATCAGAGGTGTCAAACCTGCAAAGTCTCTGGTTGTGGGTTGCTCTTTTGTTGAGAGTAAGTGCCGGTTGGTCCCGACCCCGGCCCTCAGACGACTGGAGAAAATGGTATTGCTCCCATGAAATTCGGGGGGGCAGTGTCAGGCCTTGGTCCATTCTGTCATTCTCGTTCCAGTGTGTATTGGCCTTGTGTAAAACTTTGGTAAAATAATAAAAATGTTCTACTTACATAAATGCTTGATAAATCAGTGGCTCTTAAAGTGGTATTTCCTTGTTCCTGCTACGAGTTTATGATGTAGTCTCATGATAAAAAAGAAACAGAATATAAAATGTGAAAACTCTGTCTGAAGAAGGTCCAATCTGTCATCACAGGATACACTAAAATTTCCTTAACTCTTGCCACAATCACAAAATCCACTATCTAAAATTCTGACATTTTCTCTCTAACAGAAAACAAAGGAAGGCAATATGCACAAGAAGGCAGTAGGAAGCCTGAAGCTATTAGCATGTCATTGTCAAAGGCAGAAATAAAAACCACAAAAGTTAAAGGATTCTGGAATATAGCAGAAATCTCCAGACATGAGTCAGACACTAAAAATGCCCAAACTCATTTAAAAAGCTCTTTGTCACAGTCCAAAAAAACAACATTTTCAGTGTTTTTCCTTTTACTTTACATCCCGCTATTGCAAGTACATGGCTAATTATGATCTGAATGATATCTATTATTCCTGTGTCCTTCTAGATCAAGCCGGATGTGTTCCAAATATGGCCACAAACATATTACAGTGTCCAGTAAAATCAAAAGAATAAGATAATTCTGTTTTAAGGGTTAATGGTATTCACTCCCACTCAGTTTGACTCACTGGACAAAAGCTCTAGTGTGCCTATTCTAGGCAGCTGTGCTGAACAGTAAAGATTTGGAGTCCTTTGTAGGCTGGAGAAAAATAAAGTCTTTGTAAACTTTTTATTTAGTATATTCTACCAAACACCCATGTGTAACAGTTAAAACATTTGGAGTTGCAACAGGCTAAGGAAAGTTTGCACAGATAAACAGAGTTATTCTAAATTTTGTGCCTACTAAGGTCTGAATCACAAAGTCTCATTGCATTTCATTTAAAATGTATGTGCAAGAAATCATTTTTCTTACCAGGGCCATTGTGTTCTTTGGGCTTTGTTTAATCCTGTTAAAAATGTTAATACAAAATAGCAAAATTATGTACAGTTTGAATCGCTACATGTTTACAGTAATCTGTGAGTGATCGTGCTTCAGAAGAGCATTGTTTTTATGCTGGTATAATTCTCTTTACTTCATTGATGTTGTTCTTGGTTTATACTGATGAAGAATTAGGCCCAAAGCTGCTAAAAAGCAAATATATCCAGGCATATTCTTTCATTATCTGGATATATCTCTCTGAAACAAAATTAGCTTTTGCAATGTTCCTCAGCCTTTGCATGCCTCAGCACTTCCCTGATATCCTGGCTAGGAAGGCACTGAAGTACTTAAATACAGAGACAGCAGAGTAGAACTACAAAGAATCTGGCTGGCTGGGTTCCTCCTCAGGGCTAAGCCCTATTAGTGCAGGGGTTTATAACCCCCCAGATTGATTAAGGGTTTGCTTCCTCCACCGTAGTCTAAATTATCTAGTGCCAGGACCATGGCCATGTTATAAGGCCAATAAAAATGAGTATGGCTATTTTTATCACCCAGACAACAGTCATAAAAGAATGGGGGAGATAGAAAGAGTTGGGGGGCACTGGCAAGGGGCATTTCAGCCTACTATAACCTTTACCTCCTTCAGTGATCTTGCAGGATGTCTCTGCTCCGAACGTGTGCATCTGAGGCTAGCTGAGATGACTGAGACTGTGTCAGGCATTAAGGCAGTCTCTTCATTTCTCTATCTAGTTACTCAGTATTTCACAGCCCGTTTTATGAGGTGTAGTATTACTTCTATTGCAAAATGTTTCCTTTTCCAGTAGCTGTCTGCTGCGTTGAGTACCGATTGGTGGCTTTTTCTGTCCCAGGGCAGGCTGCGTTTCACTGGGGTCCTATGCTTATTTCCCAGTTTTTAAAGTGTCCTGAGGAGTAAAGATGTCACAGAAGTGGTTTCCCGAGGAATGAAAAGCAGTGAGGAAATCACCTGTGTATTGGGCTGATGACCAAATCCTGAAGATCTTACCTATTTTCAGTCTGTAAAATGCCTGTTAACATGAACAGGAGTTTATTTCATTAGGACTGTCAAAATTTTGTTCAGAATTCATGATTCAGGCCATAACTGAAGTAGGTGCTTAAGCATATGCATGCATCCCATTGAATTTAGGGACTTGGGAATAACGTAGATATTTTGCTTTAACTTAAATATGTGCTTAACATAAAGTACATCCCTGATGCCACAACCTGTTGTTATTTGTGTATTTCTCAAGTGCATCAGAACTGAAATATTGATACAACACTTAAATCTGAGGTTTTGAAGTAAAGCTGTGTTTTTAACTAGGTGCCAAAATATTTGCTAAGTTTTGAAGGAAAAACCCTCCGTACTGAATATTCTCCATCTTATTAAAGATTTTCCTACTTTCACTGATGCATAGATCTTGCCTCTTCCAGTCAATATATATTTCAGTCAATATACAATGTCATTCTTTATTGTGTTTATTAAAAGCACAAAAGATGAAGGCACTTACTTAAAAAACATGTTAAAATTATATGTAATGTTATTCTAGTTACAATTATCTCAGAGGAAGGGTTGTGCTTCCTTTTCAAACTGATTTTGATGTACAGATTTGCCAAACTGTTTGAAAGCTGCAGACACTTTAGCATTCATGACACTATTATTCACTACCATAAATCTAGATCAGATATGTGCTGTCTGAATTGATAGTGGGTATTCTGTCTGAGAAAAATGTGTTCCCCTTTAACTTTTAGCAGTGACATTGCTTATGTTACATCACTTTTCATGTTATTATGCATCATATTGGTCAAAGATGTCATTATTTATAGCACAGAGATTGTGTCACTATAATTAAGGTTGTGTTAGGGTTTATATTACCTTATAAAAGCTCTATTTCCAGGAGCTTGTAACTCCATTACCAAATTCATTTTGGCTGTGAAGCTTTCAGTTGGGGAGTATAAGAAATGAAACACACTCTTGTAGTCTAAGTGGGTGACGGCCTCTTCTCTTCCAGTTTGGTCTCTGCTAGTGTGACTTCCAGTCACTGCCAAGTTTTGGGTGGTTTTGCTTTAATCTAACATGCATTGAGAGGTAAACAGATTCTTGCTTCTTTATATTTTTAAACTAACAGACGACAGCAATAAAGTATGGGTATACTTTGTGAATCTGGGAAATATCCATTCTTATCTTTGGTACCTCCTGCAAGTTGCTTAGTGCCAGCAGGTTTTTGAGCTGATCTAAATCACCAGGGCAGCGTGTGAGTATGGAGACCCAGCCACAGAGAGCAGTTTGCAGTGGCAGAGCCACAGGCTACAAACATTTTGTGTCAGGGTCTTGTACTGTAACTTCCCACGTCCTCTGGATGGTACCACTGCTACCATAGTGCAAATAAAAATACAGGGTGAAAGAGAGCGTGTTGTCTTTCTTAAGTACTAAACATCATAACCAGGCCAAACCCAGATTTTGTTCAAGTGGGTACAGCTCTCCTATGACAATGAATGTCTTTGGTTTTTGTAGTTTGAATGTCTTATTATAGGGTTATAAAAAGTTCTTTCTAAAGAACAGCACATAAACACTAACACTGTAAGTCTGTGGACGGACTCTCAGCTGCTGCAAGTCAATGCAACTTCCCTGAACTACACAGAACTACTCAAATGTATACCAAAAAAAGCTGTGGACCCACTGTTTGGGTTTGGGTTTTTTGGTAGTAAGGATGTAGCTACAGTTTATTTAGAGCAACCTTCAAGTTTGGAGTGATTCATCACAAAAAGGACATACTTAAAGTCATAAATGTGTTGACTAAAAAGCTCAGATATTTTCTTTATAGACTAAGTGTAGAGCCAATGTTTGAGTAATCCCTTTTATTGGACCAACTATACACTATTGACAAACCAGCTTTCTGGGTATAGGAATCCATTCCTAGAGTCAACCCCTTCCTGACCTGCAGGGGAGTTTTTATATCCCTAAAGCACGACTGTCAATATTGCTGCATTAGTCCAATAAAAGGGATTACGTGAAACTTGACTCTAAATTTTGTCTCACTAGTAAAGGCAAGTAATTAAAAATATTGAACTGTGTAACAAGACACACTGTGTATCGTGATGCGCTAATAACCAAGTCCTTCCAAAATGATTTGCTGTATTGCTTCCAATGTACACAGTGGATAAAAACAAGTAGGAAATTAAAAAAAAAAACCCAACAAACACCAGCCCATTTCTGATTTCTGTGTGAGATTAGCCAAGCTGAATATGCAGATAAGCAAAAAGAGCAAAAGAGTTAAAACATCCTTTCTCCTTCCAGGAATGGATAGGTCAGATGACATTTTCAGCAAGGCTTTCAGGCAGAATTCTGACTCACATACTCATGCCACAGAGTGGATTGCTATCTGAGTGTTCCCTTTGAAAATTTCAAAACTACTCACACAGGAGGAGGCTACTCAATAGAAATAAAGGTACTGGAGCACATGGCCCCTAAATGTTATGGACTTGATTAGGACTCAGTTGTAAACAAGACAGAGTTAGTACTAAGCATAGAAACTACTATTGTGTTGTGAGCCCTCCAGCACAGAGCCTGTCCTTTTGTTCTTGTGTATGTAATATCCCAGACCGCTGTATCAGGAGCTGAAAGACCTTTATACTACTAGCCTTGTTTCTTATGGACACTTGTAAAACTGGGAAAAACCTGCCTTTCTGTTCAACAGAGAATTTTCAGCTTGAACCATTTACTTTATAGTACATACAGCTGCCCAGTGCGGACTGGGTCATACACTCTTGTGTTCCACCTAAGCCCAGGCCTGGACTTTCGGGGGAAGCTAGAGGAGTTTTTGCTTCCCATTAACCCCAAATCCCTCCACAGTGCTGTCAGCTAATGTCCTGTGAGGCAGTGCGGTAGCATTTCCATGTCCTTCTGGAAAGATGCCTGAGCAATGCCTGGGATTTGTGCCATTCCACCCCAGTGTCCCTCCTTATGCTCTTATGCAGAGGGCTGTTGCCATCCCAGGATGCCCAGATGTACCAGTTTGTCCTGATTAGAGGATGGGAGGACTCAGCCACCATGTTAATAGAGGGCATACACACTCTGAGGGTCTTGTGCACACTGCCTGGGCATTGCCAACAACCTGGCCCCACCTGAGGACGCAAACTTCCCACTGTGCCAGGGCGCGGGAATCCTGCCCTGGGTCTTTGTTGAAAACTGCATGTTGGAACTCCCTGAAACCAGAACCCGGAAAGTAAAAGCTGCCAAAATTGGTGAAAGCTGAATTTGATTAGAGCTTTACCGCTTAGGCCATTTTCTTCCAAACTACCAAAGAAAAAGCCAGCCGTGTTTCTGTCGTTCTTGCTTACTGTAGAGCAGTACTTCTCTTTAAAATGGAGTCCCTGACTGACAATTTTTGGCACCCAGTTTGCTACTGTTGGCGGTGGTGCAAGAAAGGGAGAGCAGTACTGGGGAGCATCAGCATAAGTACTCTACTGCAGTGGGTTTGTGATTAAAGTAGAACAAAATGTTTAGATTCACCCTCTTGTTTTATTACGTATGACTTAATCTGTTGTCTTCCCCCTTCCCCATTTCCCCTAGAAGGTGAGGAAAGTGCACATTTTTTTTTACTAGCTTTATTTACTTGGGTGCTTCAGGATACTAAGTTATGACAAATTCTTCTCTGCAGTAGCTTTTGGCTTCCTTCTTCTTTGAGCTCTTTAGACCTTTGAACTGCTGCCATTACAGCTGCCTCTGAGCCTGTCATGTGGCTGTTGAATTGAGCTTTTGAGTATGCCTCTGCAATGCTCTCATTCCTAACTGTTGTACTTTTAACAGTACCATTGTTTTGAATGAAATAGCACTTCTGTGCCAAAAATGGAGGCTATTTCTCCACAGTACATTCTGGGCAGGCAAGCATTCAGTCTGCCTGCTCTCCAAGCCAATCAAGAGCCCTGTAACCGCATTAACACAGTATTGCGCCTGACTAAATAAACTGGATTTGCATTTGGGCAAAAGTTGTCTTGAAGCACTTGACTGATTCACAGCATAGTCAGAGGCAGCTTGTCTCTTCCAAGAATGTGCAGGATGGGTATATTTTAACCAGTGGGATATAATTTAATGGTGATTTATTATTATTATTATTACATAATACTTCTATCCCATTAATGACTTTGATGGAACAGGCATTTCACTGGGCTAGGCACTGTGCATTCACATCAATCGGGGAACCACAATTTTAACAGACGTTTATCTTGCAGATATTTACACATATTTTTAACATTTTAGAAAAAAGCAATCAACTGACTGTGTATCTTAAGCAGCTGTGTGACTATTTTGTAGATGGGGACATTTATAATTCATCAAGGTTGGTCTTTGTTTCCAACATACATATATATATATAGGCAGTAAGCTAGAGTCTGAATTAATGCAATAGTAGATTATCTAGAGCCAAAAAGCATTCATAAAAGATCATTTGGTTGCAAAAGCCTATTAACAAATTTTCTTATTGTTTAGGTAGGGCTTCTCATCATTATAACTAGAGCAAATATCCTTGGCAAAAAAAAGCAGAAATGTGTCTTCAGTGCAGTGAGTTAAATACACAGAGACAGTGCTGCAGCCAGCTATCAGTAGGACAAACTTCAGAGACAGAGCTGGGGGAAACAATTACTACCTGATGTTTTCTACAAATGCCACTTCAGAGATGAATACGATAGCCTACTAGATTTTGCTTTTTTATTCTCTTTGAAGTAGGAGCATTAAATTAAAACCAAAGCAACAGAACACTTAGCACTCAAGCTGGAGAACACATGATGAGTTTTAAAATAATGTTGAGGAAAAGACAACAGAGAATAGAAGAGGCTTTGTATCATGTTAGATTTCGTTTTCAAGCAAAACTAAACATCAAAATATTAGAACACAAGCACAAAAACTCCTTGTCAGTAAAACTAATTAGTGTTCTGCTGCTTAATGCAAAAGCCTACATGATGTCTTGACCTTTTTTACACATTGTGTCTAAGGTTGTGCAATAAAACAGAGGGAAGCACAGAATGCCTCCAGTTAGCCTCAGAGGTTTTCTTCCTTACGGAGTTCAATTGATTGTAACAATACAGGCTATGTATAGAGCCCCTTTTTAAAGCTCTACTATTTCTTAGAGCTTGAGCCAGTGAATTAAAGCAGTCATGCTGGCAAATAGTTTTCACTAGAATGATTGCCATTCCATTTGCGTGTAATCTTGCATTTTTAACAGTATACACATAACAAAGATTAAAAGATCTTAGAGAAGTAATTTCTTATGAGACATTCCCACAAACTCTTCCTTCCTCGAGTGTTTATGCAACTAGTCAATAGAGAGCCCTCTTTGAAACTGATAGCCAAATCTGTTTCATATTGGCCAGATCTTGCAGAAATACTGAGCTCAGTAATACTTTGCTACAGGCTAATACAGTATCTTCTCAGATAGTAAAAGGAGCTAAAAACTCACTCTTAAAGCAAAACAAAGACCCTGGTCCTCTTGCTGGTGGCACAGAATCCTTAACTTCCATTCAAAATCACTATTGGATATGCAAATCCCCAAACTCTGGATATTTCCATTAAAAGCACCTAGACAGAAGTAAGCTTAGGTTAAAATGTCCATTAAAATTTGGTGTTGACCTGAATGGGCCTCTGTTGAAACCATTGGTAAAATTCCCAACCAAGCGCAAGACAACCATTACTCCACTACCATTTACAAAAAATGCTACTCTTAGTGGATGAAACACAAAACAAGTGAATGTGAATCAACTAAAAGTAACTAATGCCTGTCCTGGTTTCAGCTGGGATAGAGTTAATTGTCTTCCTAGTAGCTGGTACGGTGCTATGCTTTGAGTTCAGTATGTGAAGAATGTTGATAACACTGATGTTTTCAGTTGTTGCTCAGTAGTGTTTAGTCTAAAGTCAAGGATTTTTCAGCTTCTCATGCCCAGCCAGTGAGAAAGCTGGAGGGGCACAAGAAGTTGGCACAGGACACAGCCAGGGCAGCTGACCCCAACTGGCCAACAGTGTATTCCATACCATGGGACATCACGTCTAGTATAGGAACTGGGGGGAGCGGGGGCCGGAGGATCGCCGCTTGGGGACTAACTGGGTGTCGATCGGTGGGTGGTGAGCAATTGCACTGAGCATCATTTGTACATTCCAATCCTTTTATTATTACTGTTGTCATTTATTAGTGTTATCATTATCATTATTAGTTTCTTCTTTTCTGTTCTATTAAACCGTTCTTATCTCAACCCACAAGTTTTACTTCTTTTCCCGATTTTCTCCCCCATCCCACTGGGTGGAGGGGGGAGTGAGCGAGAGGCTGCGTGGTGCTTAGTTGCTGGCTGGGGTTAAACCATGACATGCCTAAAAGTGATTTTGAAAGAAAGGAAAGAAGGAAGGCAAAGAAAATATGAAAATTACTTATTTTTACTCATAAGCTTGAAGAGAGATTGGAAACCTTTTATGGAACTGAGAATGTGTTTCTTGTACTAATACAAAATTTGTTCCAAGGTTTTTACTGATACAAGAAATCAGAAATGTTCTACAGAGACCAACTTTTCAAAATGGAGCTAGCAAATTGCCCATTTATTTGAGTAAGCCACCTTAGAAAAACTGTCAGAAAGACTGTAAGTCAGTCTGGGAAAGGCATATGAATTTCTCCTTGCTTGGGCTACTGAAACACTCCAGCTAATCTATTTGCCAAAGGGGCATCTCTATGCCTGGTAGAAAGATGAGGTAGCAAGGAAACTGTTGTGTAAATTGTAAACATGCAAAAAATCATGGTTTGGTCACAATCCAGGGGAAGTTTTGAATTTTATCATTCACGCTTAGCTGCCAGATGTTGCTAGAATCAGGCTGTTGGTGGGTACCATTTCTCACGGACAGAGTGAAAGTCTGTGTCAGGAGAAAACAGTTCTCAGTGTTTGTTATTAACAGCGCTCACTGTTAATGCCAGTAGTGTGCGTACGAGCTGTATTTGTGAATGAAGTACATGGCATATTTCCTAAGGTATGAGTTGATAGCAGTTGTGATGGTTCATTATACAAACTCCACGAGTCCAATTTTGAAACATAAAACACTTCACTCTGGTGTCCAAATCCTTTAGCAAGGTGCTCTGGTTCCTATTGCACTATTAAGGGCTGCAGGATGAAATATCAAAGGTGATGCTACAGCATCAGAAAAGGCTGGGACACCAGTTAAAACTGAGGGACTGTTGTGTGAGTTACAAAATACACAGAGTCCCTGAATGCCTACTTTCACAAACTCACATATACTTCCCAAATTCCCGAGAATCTGTCTACCATAGTTTGGAGCACAAAATAACAGTTGCATTAAGATAGTATAGGGACACATGAGGAACTACGAGGCGTTATACAGACAGAATATGAAGTGGGAGATGGAGAAGTGCTTTTGTGTGACTGCCTAGAAAAAATACAGCTGTCTAATTACCAGAGTTAGACTTACTAATTCTAGCCTGAGTAAAATACTCATGTTCCTCACCTGCTTGCTATTGCTGTTACTAAACCCTTTAATTTAGGGTTTCCTTGCATGTCAGGATCTGATCATACAGAGGTAGGATTCAGACGTCAAACTGAAGCACCCAGATTTGAGAAGAGGGCTGGAGCTGTTGTTTTATTGACTGACAAACACAAACACAGGCTTTTCCTTTCTCAGAATTAACCTCCCAGGTCAGAGAGTCTGAAGCTGACCTCCACAGAAGATAATATTTTCAATTTTGTGATGTGGTAGGTTGAAATTAAACATTTGCTAATTACAAAGGTACTACGAGCCATGCCAAAGCCCTTTTTTGTTGTCTGGAGAGTTATAACAATCCTTTTCTGGCAGTTAGTTTTAAGATCATTAAATGATCCTCATTTGCAATATATTTGCAGAAGATTACAGCCCATCTAAATTGACCCTGAAGGAAGACTTATTTCATTAATGGGCTGTCCTGTGCTAATGCATAAAGCTAGAAAAATATATCTATTAAATTCTTAATGTGTAAATGATGTTTCTGGCTTTCTTCTTAATTACAAAGCAAAATGAGCCTGAAGTGCACTCTGTCTAGGAAAAAATGATCAATTTAATCCATCTTCCAAGAGAAAACTTTTTCAGTGAGTTCCAAAATTCCAGCTATTCTCAGCTAAGGTTGCAGCCTTATTGCTTTGTTCAGAAACACAATAAAATGTGCCAACACAATTTATTTTTTCCCTAGATTCCAATGAACAGAGCTTTTTCACATCAGTTTAGTTTACTCTCTATCTGTTAAGTTTTTGAGGAAAAAGCTAATGCAAAACCTGGATGAGCAGTGCTTTAGAAATGAATAATGCCATGAGATTATGGGTTGATAGGGTATATGCAGAATATTAATACAGCCCATAGAAAGAGATTTACAGTACATACGGATTTGCAATGTACTCTCTGTACAGAACCACCTAACTATGCTCTGACTATCATCACAATATAATTCCTAGACAAAAAAAAAGCAACTTGTGAAGGTAAGGCTGTAAATACATATCAATAATTTAGATGGGGAAAGGAAGGTAATAGAAGAGTGCAGTTTGGAGAGCCAAGTGAATGTCAGGAAATTAATTCTAAGTTAGTGTTACACTTACAACAACCAAACAATGGAAAGTGTGGAAATGAGGGAAAGCACTGCAGGCAGTCTCCTGTCACTCTGAGCACCCCAGGGTCTGCATGGGAGATATGCTTTCAATGACAAGTATCCTAGCTAGCTGACATGTTTAATCTAAGATATGTCTGGTTTGGCCACAGCCCTTGATGGCTGAGGACCTTTTAAATCCTGTGTACTTTGGCATTTCACTTTCAGCTGATGACATTTTAAACTGTGTCCAGTTTACACAGCAGAGTAACTGTATCGTAATGAGGGGTTTCAAATGTCTGCAGATGCGAGTAAATGGCAGTAAAATTTTCCAGTGCATGTCCTGAAAGAAGTTGATTCCACCTTCTTTAGATTTTTAAGATATTCCTGTTGTTGACCATTGTGCAATAAAGGAAAGACTGATCCTGTGTAAGGAAATATGTACTGTGCCCATCTAGGTATGCTCAGGAGCTAGGGAAAAATGACAAATATCTTCCTAATGTATAGGTGCTTATTGGAGAAGGCCCAATGGGTGACTCCCTCTTGTTTGTGTCAAGCTGCTCTGTCAAGAGGCTCTTCCCTGATTTTGGCTGCACAGAGAGCCGATTCCCTTGATTCCAAGGACTCAGCCGTCGTGAGTGAATACCCCATATCTCTCTCCCCTGATGTCAAAGAACAGGCACCAGAGAATCAGAGCATGCCAGTCATTACAGGTACCATGAAGACAAAGGAGGCCACCAGAGTAACTGGGCTCAGATTTAGACTGGGGACCTAATGTTAGTTAATACCTTTGATATCAAGTGCAGAGTGCGATGCTTTCCAATAGATGGCTGGTCTTCTGCACTAGCCAGTGGCTCCAGTTGTCCTACAGAGTAGATCTGTAGGAAAGTGTTCCTTCCCCTTGGACATAAGCTTTCCTTCCTCTACATCAGTTCTTTCCTCATTGTGTTTCTTCCTTCCAAGCGCCTTGTATTTGCCAAGTATTTCTTGTGGCCACCACCAACATGGACTGGAAGCAGCAACAATAATAACAGCAGCCATAATGCCAAATAACATCTTCCTTTTCTTCTTTTATACTGTTTTTCCCACAGTTCTGGCACTGCAGAGCAACTGCACCACTTGAACTTTGAAGTGACAAAGTTGTGTGTGTTTTGTGCACAAAAATATCTCAGGAGAACCTAATCAGCTCTGTTAGCAAGTGAATGAGCATGGCTCAGATATGTTTTGATACATATGTTGGATTACAATTCAGCACTCGCTGAACATGGTGTGTTGTAGGAATGCTGCTGTAGATGTGGTGGACTTGTGCTGCCCTGCCTAAACTTCAGTTTCCCTTGTGGGCAGTGCCTAGTGGAACTGCATCCTTGAGAATATTAGGGATCTACGGGTCATAGATCTGCCTGGCTTTAATCCTTTCCATAAATCAGATATTTGAGGAATTTCTTCCTTCAGCTGAGTATTTATGTGAAATTCAAAATATAATTATAAAACAAAACCAAAGTTCTATCATTTTAGAGAGTGAAATCTACTCCTGCTTTGAATTCAAACCTCCTGAAGTCTCAGTTTTATTTCCAATTTATTCCCACTTATTATTGCTACCATTCCACTTAATGAATTTGATATTTAATACTTTATTCACACATTTTATTTTTGCACCAATTACAGGGAAGACAGATACATTGTTCTTACAGTTTTCTGTAATCTTCAAGGCATTTTTTCTCTTGCATTTTTTATTTCTTTAAAAATAACAATCATCTTGGTATTTGAAGAGAATAACAGCAAGAGCAACATTCTTTTAATACTTAGGGTATATTTAAATGAATCTGTTCATCTCTATCTGCTAGGAAAACAAAAATGGTGAGGGCACATCTTCAGAGTTTATGCCCTTGATAGGTCAAATGAAGTGTGTCTGAAACTAAAGAAGTCCTACTATAACCATGCCGGCGGAAGTGAAAATTATACCACTCATACTAACAAGTACATTTCCAAAGGGGCTGGAGGTATTAGAAGACTCTAAACAGATGCCTCTGAACTTAAAATACACTTAATTCCAAAGGCTTGTCTTGTAATTAATTTAGCCAGCACAGAACCTATGAAGAGAATGCAGAGCATAGCAGAGCATTACTCAGCATCCACAAACTTCAAGGAGCATAAAGACAAGTAATTTAATTAAAAAAAAAACATTCACACTCATTTTTCACATTCATTTCCGTCAGGACCATAGTGGCAAACATCAAGGAAAACATTCTCCAATTTATAGCTTAATCTCCTGCAAGAAAAATATCCATCTGCTATAAAAGGAAAGTGCACACATAAGCCACATCAAAAGGATATCATTCATACTTTAGTTTCAGTTTTTATTCACATTAACTTGGACTTGCGGTATGTAAGTCTGTAAACAGCCTATCGAACAAGTGAAGCTTACTACTGACTGTTTTAGTAACACATATTTGAACCGACAGTTTTAACATGCCTCGTGTTAACGCAGCTTGTATTTCATTAAGAACTACCAAATCTCAGCTGTTACCTGAGAATTGACAGCTGTATTTTTCTAGCATTAGCTAATGTGCAAGGGGAGACCAGTGCGGGGACTCTTAATGCACAGTGGAGAATGCTGAACTTTCCTGAGCTGCTGGTGCAAGTTGGTTTGCAATCCTGCTGCTTTGAAAAAGTGATTGGTACTGCAAAGTGGCTGCTGCATGCCGTGTTAATGGAATAGAGGCTGCTGCTTCCTCCTTTCTCCAACTGTTTTTTGGTGTTGAAGTGTGATGAGGCAAATCACATTGTAATGATAATTAAATATTCTTAAGGTGTAGTAGATCTAAGGGCCTCATCAAAGATTGACATAAGTTGTATAAAAAAGTCTTATAAAAGGAATTGTTGATTGAAATATAGTTCAAGAAATACAGTTCACAGTTTTAGGGTGAGTGTCCCAAAAGTAGTTCTCTAAGGCAGTAGAAAGATCTTGCATCGGGATTTCCGACCCTCCTTTCCCACCTGCCTAAGCTGCTGCTCTCTCTTTGGAGACTTTGGCTGTGCTGCAGGGACAGCCCAGCTGATGGCAAAACAGCTTCTGCACTGCTGTAGTTTGCAGCCTTACATATTAAAATAAATTGGCACACATGTCTATTGGTTTGGTTTATAAGTTGAAGCACTTGAAAAGTTGCTTCTGAAGCAGCTGAACAGTCTGAACAATAGGGTAGGTTATTTGTAAGATGAGAGCACAGGTGGCAGGGTGTGACAGGTAAAGATGGAGACCACTCTTGTCACTTGATTTTATTTTGCTTTAGGATTTTCAAAGGACATCACCTGAGCACTGGCTTTCCATGGAGGATCAGTGGGTGTTGACTGTCCTCTTCTCTTGTAGTTGATAAATTCTTCCTTAATACATAATTTTTAATCTAATAATTCAGTATCTATGATTTGAAGAATTCCTGTTTCAGAAGTGCTGGTATTTCAGGGGACTTCTTCAATGGGACAATCAATCATTAGGGAACCAACTCTTGATGTTCAGTAAGAACTGAGCCCCTCACTAATACTGATGCCTCTGAGAATATCCTCAGTTGTGAAGAAATGACCTGGGCTTCAAAATTTCCTTGCTGCTCCTATTGTAATCCTGTTCAGGTTAGTGCAGTTAGTTTAGCTTAGTTTGATCTAAAATCCAGGGAACATTATTATGCTCTCAAATTTTCAGACATATTTAGGAAGGAAGTAAATCCAGGTGCATATAAATACGGATGGGAAGGTCTGAATTTCTGCTGCAGGAAATAGTGATGAGAAGTCAGAGCTGTAGTGCATCCTGACCCAGCAAATGTGGAAAGACCAGGTTTATCTCTTTGCTCTTTCTAGACAGTGGTAACAATGAATCATTAGCAACATCGGTGCTTAATTATTAGGTTTTGATGTTGTTAACCTACTAAGACAAATAAGAGACAATCCTGATTCTGAAAAAGTCCTTACATCAGGCTCTCCTCATGCTCAGGTAGACCTTATTACATGACTTTAACCCTTCCCATGTTTTCTTTATATTTCTTTTTTTCAGTGAACACTTAGATTGTTTAAAGCATATTTTTTCTGCAAAATAGGATAAGAGATAATTACAGGAGACTTTGAGATGTTGTATCATGCCAGTGTAATTAGCTGTGATTATTTCTCTCCCACAATTTGAGGTCAACCTGTACAAGTTACACCAAGAGAAAACTACCAGGCCTTCTCTTTGCTTATATTGTAACATCAAGAGAGCTATCAATGCAAAGCTGCAGTGAAAGACTGTTTTGCAGTGAAGACATAACTTTAGACAGCCATGTAATTCCCTTTTCATGTTGGTCCCTGACAAGAGACAATATGTTATAGTTCCAGGAATGGATAACAGGGGGAAGAGGGGAAAGTACGATAGCTTTATTTTAAAGCCTGTACAATCCTGCTTTGTTTTTAAAATAGCTTTGTGGAGTTAGCTTGGTAGTGTGCTCAATAAATTATAGTATTGTTTCCAGATTTGCTATCAGTTAAGTGACTAGTCTGGTGTGTTTCAAGACATTTGGTCTGGTTTCCTGGAGGATTATGATTAATAAATACTAGCATACAAAAGCAGTTAAACACTTCTGCTTTGCCTTCTTTATAATCTCATATTTAAGATACATTATGCCAAATTCTTTGCTGCTTATGGACCCTCTCTAACTACAGTGAAGAGTTTCCCATTGCTATTTATAGAAAATAGATCTGTTATAGTCCAATTGGTTGTATTCAGATCAATAAAAGAGCACTATGCACTTCATTCAGTCTTCTTAAATTAATAATTTGCAGATTGCCTTTTGAAATTGGTTCTTGCATTTGTTTAAGGAAATTTTTAGTTATGCATGTGTTAGATCAGGGTATAAGTATGCAATTTGTTTTCTGAACAAGCAAGTAATGAGACAATGTATATCCAGTTTTGAACATTGGTTGGAAAATTCATCTTGTGGAGTTGATGGGGAATTATACCCCATCTGTATTATACTGGTACTGTAACACACATTTACCTGTTAAATGTCTCACTAGGCTTTATTTCTGTCATCTATTTTCTTACTTATTTTTTATGAAAAATTTAAATAAAAATTCAGACTTTTGACCAACAATAGCTCAGACATTTATAGGAATATTGCCTCATATTTTAACTACCTCTGCCTTGAGTTCCTGCCCTTCACTTTTCTCTTGAAAATAATTAATTTCCTTTATTTTTTCTCCTTCTTCTGAAAAGCTTTGTATTTGTTCTGAGGGACAAACGTTTTGGGGAAGTCTTAGAAATTCTCTATAGATGCTCAGATGCCCTAGTGGTATTTGGATACCATGGTGATTGATAAGTAATGGCAGGAAAATTCCCTTGTAGGGACCCTGTGTGAGGATTATTCCCTTCTCTCCATTTCACAGGTGAAATTGTTCCCTCTGATGTCAGATATTTCTAAAGTTCATTAGGTAACCCAGTATCCCATCTTCTCTCCAGATTAAGACTTAACTCTGTTCAGATGTTTAAGATGGCACTATCTGAACTGCACTTTTGCCATCTTTGCAGGTGTTCGAGTACAGTAAGCAGCCTAAATATGATACATGAGCCAGCAGTACATCAGATCATTTAGATTCTACCTCACTGTAGCCAGAAATAGGAAATAAAACTTGCAATCTGACTGTTTTCATTGTATTATTATAACAGAACAACTGTGAAATATGTAAGTGTTTCATGCCTTTAGTAATATTATGAGGAGTATTACCACTATCTAGATCTCTAGTAAATCCTGCAGAGCTCCAAATCATTGAGTTTTAAAGGAATCTCTCATAATCACACTGATATTCAATATAACGTTTGTGAAATTAGATTGGTATGTGTGCATGTGTATGTGTGTGCATGTAAATCTTTAATATTTTATCCTTAATATGCATATAATAGCGTATAAGAGAGAATGTTCTCTTCTGAGCAAGACAATTTCATAGAGATGAGAATAGGATTTTTACTGTATTGGTATTCATGTGATAAATCATCTTATATTGCTGCGCTCTTGAAATTAGCAGATGAAATAGCATCCCACATTGAAAGGCACAATATTGGGAAATTAAATTTATTGATAAACATGGTCTTGGTTATTATTTTATTTTTCCTAACCAGGTATTTTGCAGGAAAATATACGTCTTGTGTTTACTTCTGTTTGTTAATGCTTTGATAAATCAGACATTTTTAGTATTCTATCAATGGCAAAAGTCTAATTGCCTTATTGTATTCTGATTTATTTCTTTCCTTACTTTCTTTGCATCTGCAGCCCAACAAATGAGTCTCCAAAGAGATATATGTTATGATACAGTGTCAGTGAAATTAATCCTGATCAATTTTAAAGTTCACATTTTTATTTGATGACTTTCCTGGGAATCACTAAAACTGAGATTGACTCGGTCTCTTTTTGTTGGTTAAATATTGTTGTTTGAGAACGCTGGATACAGCAGCAGAAATCTTATTATGATTCTAACAGTTCTGCATCTGTGTAAGGAAAAAAAACCAATATAAGCAATGATGTTTTACTAATTAATAGACACCAAATCCTGCTCTTTGCTGACACCAGTTAAAGGTTCTCAATAAGGGTCTAATGTTGAAGAGTGTTGCTTGCCTGAGAATGCCTTATCCATGGGAGGGGTTGATGTATAGCCCAAGGTCCCTGTATATAAGTAACGTAGCAAGATAAATACATATGGCTTTCTAAAATGTGTTCAGAAAGCCAGGCTTTCTGTTCCTTTAGGATTTCAGTCCTGCAGCTCTTGTGAACGTGTATTATCTCTAAAAGAAATTGGAGTTTTAGGTTATTAGGGGAAAACAGAGATGGGGTAGTGCCTCTCCATTTTTTTTCACCTCTCTGTTTTTTATTGGAAAATAATTTGTTTCTCAGTTTGTAAATGCTTCCACGTCAGCCTGAAAGAACCACCTAGATTAGCTTTAGAAAATGCTTCTATACAATAACCATTTCAGAAGTATAAATAAGACTGTGCTTGTATTGAGGTAGTTTTTGGGGGTGATGTTATTTATTTATTTATATATTTGATTTGTCAACAGAACTCATTTTTTTCAGGTACTTGTGGTAGGTGATGCTTTCAACCCAAAGGAAACAAAAGACTTACTGTTTTGGTTTTGTGATTCCTGCCTTCTCTAAATCAAAGAAGATGGGAGCGTACAAGAGTTATTGCTATCGAAAGGAAATAATTATATCGTTCGAAGTGCACAGCAAATCACATCTTAAGCTGTTCTCCCCACTCCACTCCTACCTTGCTAAGGTTTAAATAGCATAACCAGTTTCTGTGAGGAAACCAGATTTTTATTTTTTTTATTGTTAATGTCAAACAAACATTTATTTCAGGTGCAAAGCCTCAGGATATGTTAGTGAAAACAGTGGCACTGCTGTTCTATTGCTTACTGCCCACTAAGTGGGTGGGAAAAGGGTACTGTGACCCTTTTACCCTTCCCACCAGTCTCCCTAACAGCTTTGGCCTTCAGGTCAGCTCAATTTCCCCTCCACTGAGTGGCCATTACTGTGCGAGGCTGTGATAAATGCTTTTTGTAAGGGACTGCATTGCCGGCAGCAAGCGCTAGGGAAGTAGGTAGCCTGGACCAGACAGACTAAGCCGAGAGACAGATAGACTAACATGCCTGCACGCTAAGTGCCTGTTACCTAGCAACATGACGGAGATCACAAAAAAATGAATAGACCCACAAACAAAAATGAAAAGGAGATAAAAAAGAGTAAAAGTCTATGGGGCTCAAAGGTTAATATTCCTCTATCTAATAACTTAGTTTCAGAAAATTGCGTTTTAACCTTTTCGAAGCATTCAGGAGAGAGATTTCTTTGAAATTAAATTAGATCACATTTGTATGAAATGGGGGGAGAGAAATTAAATGCAGAATTTATTATTTTTCTATCTTCCTGCCCAGTATTTTTGCAATTCCTTGTATTTTCTGTTGACTACCACTCTTCCACTCCCCTTCCAGATTGCATGTAGCTAGCAACCTGGTGCAGAACTACTGATGGCTCCAGAGGGCTGGCCAGTGTGAAATACTATGATATAATATTGTATTTTGTAGAATTTTCTCTTAGGGAAACAGAAAATCTTCCCTGGTGTGGAATAATTAGACCTTGTATCCTCTCTGTAGTCCCTATCCATCTCGCACCTCTCGGAGAGAAGGAACAGTGAGTGACACATTGAAAGTCACAAAGCAAAGGCCTGGCAGAAGCAGGAATGGGACCTGGGACATGTGGTTTCTGGCTTGGGAGTCTCACTGCTTCCTGTGACGTTCCCATTCTTGCCATGCACCGACATCCACACCAGACTTGCAGCTTGTGGTGTGCCAGCCCTCCTTCCACAGCAGCCAGCCCCCACCTCAGGTGGAAGTGGTCTAAAAGCTGGAACGTAACTGGAATTGACTGAAAACAGAGGAGCCTGTGGTAGAGTAGGATTGTGCTCCCAGGAGCACCTCCTTTAGTAAATAGTTTTGCTTACTCTGATCTGTTTCCGTTTAAAAAAACAAAACTCTTCTGGATAAAATAACTTGGGGTGGGGAGCTGAAGTCCATTTCTGTTAATTCCATTTCTGATATAAGCAGATGGATCTTTCACCTTGCCTGCCAGTTCCACAGGGAACCATTATAAATTCCCCTTTTATTACATAAGCCTTATTTAAACCACTGGATCCAAATTCCTGGTCCAGCTACTGTGGTGTAAATCTGGAGTAACTCCACATGTTCCTGTAGGGTTATTTTGGGTCTGCAGCAGCATGCTGGGGGCAGGATCCAGCCCATGAATTCCTTAGCTGCCAGGGAAATCTGGGTAAAGCGATTGTTCTATTTGTGTCATGGCTGTTATATTTAACTTCACAACAGAATGCCTTTAAACTTTACTGCCATCTTTAAACCAATGAGCTGTATGGTTAACTAATTTTCTTGTGCACTGTATAATACAGGATCAATAATGCTGTTTCCTCCCGTAATATATATGCTCTCTTTCACTCACTCTGTTCATATATATCGTATAATTACAAATACTGAAATTTATGAAGCATGTAAACCCGTGTTTTAAATACAGGAGATCACTACAGTTGGGATGGTTGCTATTATTTAACATATTCCAATCAACATCTTCCATTGGAGACACAGAATCTGGGAGTATATAGCGTTACTATATAGCAGGTGAAATGGTCCCACGCAGGGCATTCTGCTGGCTGAGTCTCACAGCACTGGTGCCTGCCAACCCCTCTGCTGAGCAGCCCAGCACCTACAGAGCTGGTGGGAGAGGCTGAGAGATGATAGGAGCCACTGGAGGCTTTGCTGGTGGCAGGGGAATGGAGCTTCAGCAATAGCTTTTTAAATCCCTGCACCGCTGGAACAGGAACCAGGAGACATGCCCAGGTTTTCCTTCATTTAGGAAAAAAATTAGTTTGCTGTATCACAAAGGCCATTATTTTAAATGACACTATGCTAATATCTTACTACTAGCTTCAGAAGGGGCAATCAGATACTTTATTTGAGCTGTTTCCCTATTTCTTTCTCTGCAATGATACAGATAGTAATGAAAGGGCTAGAGCTAATTAAAAGACAATAATTTCATGAAGGGGTGGTGATGATGATGAGGCAATAAACTGTGAGAACAAAGCTTGAGGGGTTTTAATGACTCATCAACCCCTTTGATGGGAATTTAGCCTTACAATCACTATCCATTTATAATGATCAGTGATATACCTTCCTTAAGAACAGGAAAAACACACTGCTCATGGTGCCTGTCATACACTGGTATCTGATGCTGAGTGGCCCTTGTGCTTACAGTGTCCCCAGCTACTTCCAGGTTGCAGTGCTCAGAGTGCTCAGTATATTGTAAATTAATTTACGGTGCTTTGAACTCTTGCTGTGTCAGAGCCTTGACACATGCAAGTGACAATGTTATATCAGTTGTGTCTGGATGTGACTTACGATTGATAAAAGGATGAGGAGTCAGATCAGTGGCAAGGATATCATTATGAATGTGGAGGCAGTCTCTGCTAAGACAGTCTTGGGCGACCTTTGCTGAGTCCTGCTGCAGGATGTGGTTAAAGAGCCAAGAGGTAAATTAGGTTAAATTCATTCATATAGTAGGTTCCTTGAGAAAAAGGTCCCATCTTCCTATCTTGTGTGGTATTGCACCCAGCCAGATCTCTGGGCAGCGGGATCCAGGGCAGTGCCAGATTCTCATATGTGCTGCAGCTTCAGCGTCAGCTTTGCAGGTACAAGAGTAGGGCTTCTGCTGGGGTAGGTGCTAAGTGTCCGAAGCAGAGCTCTGATGTGTGTACCTGTTCAGGGTGAAATGAAAGCAGCAGGGAGAGGACAGAAAAAAGGCCAGTGGTACAGGTTTCAGTCTTATTTTTCTTAGGTGAGATGATCCCAAAAGTCTGAAACCCTAGAAACTGGTGAAGAAAAAACCCCACATTTAAAGATCTCTTTCCTTTTGCAAGCTCAGTTTGATTCGTCTCTCTCCTGAATTCCCTGATGCCTCAAGGGGAAGGAGTGCACATTTGTGCAAGGGAAGGAGTATTTCTTTGACCTTGCCATCTCTAAACTGAAAACACAACAACATGTATATTAAGAAAGAAGAAAAGGAATCTATCCATAACCACTGAACACACATCTTTCCCCAGAGAAATGACCAGAGGACAAATAACACATACTTCATGTGCCATTGGAGGCACCCAGATACTAATGATTAATAGAATAGAATAGGTTATGTTACTGTCTACAGCAAATCTACCTAACTGCAATTAACAACTGCTTTTTCTGGCATTGGGCTTCTTCCATCTCTCTTTCTTCTGTTGTTCTTCCCTGTTGGTTTTGCATTTCTCTTATCCTCCCCCCCCTTTTTTTTCTCCCCATTCTCTCCCTGTTACCTCAATGTCTAGTTATCCACTTTCACTGAATGACCATTTCCCACTTACAAGTCCCTACCAGCTCTTTTTCTTTTGTGTGTGTTTTTTTCCCAAGCATTGCCTGTCCTTCTCTTCTCCCTTTTCCATCATTTCATCACATTCCTCTTTTCCTTTATTATTTCACCTTGAGTGGTGAGTTTATGTCTTTGTAATTTTTATAGGCATGAGACATATCTATACTGTGTATTTTGATAGGGAGTAAGAGACTTATGTCTTTCTGGAATTGTGTTGTAGCTTGCACTATATATTATGGCTCTTTAATGCCTCAGAGTCCTCTGATATTGACCCAGGCTCTGTTAGCCTCCTTGGGTCAATTTTATTTACCATCCCTTCCACTGACTTTCTTAGCAAGCACTAAGGGCAGCCTGGCACTGTGTTTGCCTGGCTCTCTTGGCTGTTAGTCCTTGTGAGATGGTGAGGTCTGGAGAAGCAAGAATCTGGGGCAGAGTATTATAATAGAGATGTCCTAATGGTAATTTACAGACATTTTGAATGACTGCCTTTACAAAAGTTTTCTAAAAGGATCCTTCCATACCCATCATGTCAGATACATGGACAAAAAGGTAGGACCGTTCTGGTAAGCCGTAATAGAGTTATTTTTATTCTGTTTTGAAAATGAGATTCCCAAATATAAAGCATAACTCAGTATATGAAACATACAGAAATGCTTCCAGTCCTAATGTTTGCATCAAAGTGGGATCATTAAATTCAATCCTACTTTCCAATACTAATAAACAGAAAGGATCCAAACTGGCGAGAGATTCAGAGGGCTGGGATGGTCTACTATGGGTTGTGAAACTCAGCTGTGTTTCTGCATATACACAGTGCAGCAGCTCGAATGACAAATTATTGCAAATGGCAAATGAATTTGCTACATGTATCTGAATTTTGAAGGCAGGGTTGTTTAAGCTCTTTGTAAGAAGTCTAGTTTCCCCAATGCATCTTAAGGTTTTTACTAATAGTCAAGCTCTTTAAGTGGTTGTGCTTATTAAATAGGGGCAATCCCCCATGCAAAAGAAACTATACCTGTCTTGCTTGTGCATACAAAGAGGGCATGAAGGTAAATTAGTGCTCATCCTTGATTATTTCATTACAGTACATTCTCCTATGTTACAAGGGGAAAAAAAGCACACAGAAAATGATTACAAGTGAGTTATTCTGTCTCTCATTATCATTCATAATTTGCCTTTGCTATAATTCACATCCCTTCACAAAATAGCAACATATTAGTTAGAGCTTTTAATTAAAACCCCAACACCTGCAGGTGAGAAAACACAGATGGATTCGCTCCTCCATGGAAACACTCAGTTACATGTGAACTGGCCACAGAGCCAAAGAGAGAATAGGTGTTAAAATAACACTCTGCTCCTCACAGTGACTCTATTCATTCCTACAGAAACAAACATACCTTAAGTGTGTACACAGCTTGCTCCACAGCTTAACCCTTTGCCTCTCACTGTCAGCTGTAGCATGCTACCTCCATCAGAGACAGGTTTGGTTCTCAAAACAGCATTGAAAAAGCATGGTTGCGGGTTAGATGTGGGCTTCGGATTCCTAGCCTTGCCAAAAAGGAGATTTTTATGGTTCCTAAACTTACCTCTCTCTGCTAGATCTCTGACTGGCTTTTCCCTTTTTTCCCTCTGCTTTTCTGGAACCATGAGTCAAACTAAAATTCAAAACTTGCTAATCCCTTTCTGAGCACTGCAAAATGACGTAGAGCAGGGTGCAGTAAAGCTGCTCACTGCTCTGTGCACATATACCCGTACCTGTATAAAACCATCTATGTATTTCTGCACTTGTCATGATATATAGATAAAACGTGATCACCAGCATCACTGTTGAAGAGGCTAGTTCTCTAGCATACTGGTTCCTAGTCCCAGTGAGCTCCCAGTTGGGAATACTGGGTTGATGCAGTGCTATTCAGCTATATTAACTGTTTTTCCATGACTACTATCAGTTGCAGTTAAGAACTAAAATTAATGGCTATGTTACTGAGTGGTTTGGGGGAGCAGATGAGAACAAAGTTTTATGTTAGGCAAATGAAGCTGGTAAAATGTTAATTGTCCATATTGGACAGCATGACATTCTGGCTTGTTAAAATTGACATAATTTATTTTTCTGTTTAAAATATTTTAATGGTTATATCAAAGGATGATGAATGTAAGGAAAAGTGCATTTTCATGTGCTCCGTAAGAAAACAGTGTTGACAGAGCATTGAGTTGCAAAATCAAGCCCCTGAAACTGAAGAATAACATCTAAGTAGCAGAGGTTACTTGAATTCACTGGGAGTTTTTCTATGTAGTCTAACAAGATTTAGATCAAGACCAGTATATTTCACATGTCATGTTATATACTGCAGAGAGTATAATGCATTCTAAATATTAGTCTATTGATCTCAGAAACCCAGAAAGGATCAGCCACACCACATGAAAACTTTAATTATCTCTTAAGCTGTCTGAGAGACATCCCCAAAATTCACCAGTACTTTCATATCATTAACCTGATCCTCAACATAATGTTTATACACTTTGTACTTCTCAAGGTACTGCACTTTGCTATATAAAACACTCTTGGCAAGAAGAGTTTCTGCCGTACAGCTAGAACTGAAACACAGTCTTGGTCAATACAAAACTCCCCACGCTCATGTCACATTACATCCAGCATCATAGAATCATGGAATCATAGCATGGTTTGGGTTGGAAGGGACCTTAAAGATCATCTAGTTCCAACCCCAATGCCATGGGCAGGGACACCTTCCGCTAGACCAGGTTGCTCAAAGCCCCATCCAACCTGGCCTTGGACACTTCCAGGGATGGGGCATCCACAACCTCTCTAGACAACCTGCTCCAGTGCCTCACCACCCTCACAGTGAAGACCTTCTTCCTTACTTCTAATCTAAATCTACCTTCTTTCAGTTTAAAGCCATTACCCCTTGTCCTATCACTACAGTCCCTCTCCAGCTTTCTTGTAGGCTCACTTTAGGGACTGGAAGGTTGTTCTAAGGTCTCCCCGGAGCCTTCTCTTCTCCAGGCTGAAAAAACCCACTCTCTCAGCCTGTCTTCATAGAAGAGGCTCTCCGGTTCTCTGATCATCTTCATGGCTCTCCTCTGGACTTGCTCCAACAGGTCCATGTCATTCTTATGTTGGGGGCCCCCGAGCTGAATGCAATACTGCAGGTGGGGTTTCACGAGAGTGGAGTAGAGGGGGAGAATCACCTCCCTTGACCTGCTGGTCACGCTTCTTTTGATGTAGCCCAGGATACAGTTGGCTTTCTGGGCTGCAAGCACACATTGCCAGGTCATGTTGAGCTTCTCATCAACCAAGACTACCAAGTCCTTCTCCTCAGGGCTGCTCTCAATCTATTTTCCACCCAGCCTGTATTTGTGCTTGTGATTGCCCTGACCCATGTGCAGGACCTTGCACTTGGCTTTGTTGAACTTCATGCGGTTTGCATGGACCCACTTCTCAAGCCTGTCAAGGGCCTTCTGGATGGCATCCCTTCCCTCCAGCCTGTCGACTGCACCACACAGCTTGGTCTCCTCGGCAAACTTGCTGAGAGTGCACTCAATCCTACTGTTTGTGTCGCTGACAAAGATGTTAAACAGTGTCAGTCCTAATACCAGCTTCTGAGGAGCGCCACTTGTCACTACTCTCCACTTGGACATTGAGCCATTGACTGCAGCTCTTTGAGTGCAGCCATCCAGCCAATTCCTTATCCACCGAGCGGTCCATCCATCAAATCCATGTCTCTCCAATTTAGAGACAAGGGTGTCATGCAGAACAGTGTCAAATGCTTTGCACAAGTCCAGGTAGGTGATGTCTGTTGCTCTTATCCACCAATGCTGTAGCCCTATTGTAGAAGGCCACCAAACTTGTCAGGCGTGATTTGCCCTTAGTGAGGCCATGTTGGCTGTCACCAATCACCTCCTTGTTTTCAATGTGCCTTAGCATAGTTTCCAGGAGGATCTGCTCCATGATCTTGCTGGGCACAGAGGTGAGACTGACTGGCCTGTAGTTCCCCAGGTCGTCCTTTTTCCCCGTTTTAAAAAAGGGGGTTATGTTTCCCCTTTTCCAGTCAGTGGGAACTTCCCCGGACTGCCATGACTTCTCAAATATGATGGATACTGGCTTAGCCACTTCATCCGCCAGTTCCCTCAGGATCCGTGGATGCATCTCATCAGGTCCCATGGACTTGTGCGCCTTCAGGTTCCTTAGATGGTCTTGAACCTGATCTTCTCCTACAGTGGGCAGTTCTTCATTCTCCAAGTCCCTGTCTTTGCCTTCTGTGGCTTGGGCAGTGTGGCTGGAGCATTTGACGGTGAAGACTAAGGCAAGAATGATGTTGAGTACCTCAGCATTCTCCATGTCCCAGGTAACCAGGTCTTCCATTTCCTTCCAGAGTGGTCCCACATTTTCCCTAGTCTGCCTTTTATCAATGACATACCTATAGAAGCTTTTCTTGTTGCCCCTTGACCATCCGCTTCCCAAAACACCTGAACAGAGAGGCACAGTCCAAGCTCAGGAACCGGTGCATTGGCCAAAGGAGCAGCAAGCACACATACCACAGATATGTTAGGGTTTTTTTAAGACTACTTCAGAAATTTCTGTGTGGCACAGCGCTGTGTTATGTTGGTGTTGGGGAGAGTCAGCTCTCTGCTGGCGCCAGTCTGCTCTCCCATTTGAATTTCTGCCATGCCAGACTTCTCTCAACTCCTGGTATTTCATAGGGTTTTGCTTGAAAAGGCACAGAAGCATGAAGGTCTGCTGGTCTTTAAAGAAACTTAACACTGTTACTTTATTTGGATGAATGCTCCTTGCTTGTTTATCTGTGATAAATAATTACCTGAATTAATGTTGTGATTTTAAAGCAGTTAGATGCCAAAGGCTTCAGGCCTCATCTAAATATATACAGTCAACAGAAAATATCTCTGTCAGTATCTTTGTTACATAACAGATATTTCAGCTGTGATAATGTTTGGTATTTTGTGATCCTTTCTCTGATTATTCCATTGTATTTGTGTGTTTACAGACAACATATAATAGTTGCTTTTGAACTACTTCTTAGGAATGAAAGCCTCTGAGTTTAAATGTGGAAACCCAGTCTCTCATTTAGTCTGTAACTGTCAGCTCTAATCTAAACTCTGTCTGTCTTAGGCAAATGAAGGATTCAAAACATTTACAGTGATTTTATAGGTGGACTTTAAACTTGCTATATAACAAAAGGCCAATTAAAAGTAGATTTGTAGTACACTGAGAAAACAACTTCTCCATTTCCATATACTCCTGTAACTAATTTATAAGTTATGTTTGAATTATAACTCACACATTTTTATAGTAATTTTTAATGTAAAAATGGTGACAAAATTGTAGTGTACCATTGCTGCATGATGTGAAATACAAGTGCATGGTGTGATGCATGCTTTAAGGCTTAGGAGGAAGAGGAGATGGTGAAGAAGGAGGTTAGGCCTGATGGATCAAAGGACTGGTGACTCCAAGTGAGGCACAGAAACAGCTGTGTTTTATGTGTCTGGGCAAAGGTACGGGGCCAAACTAGAGCTGAAAAGCTGATTTTTATGTTCAGTGGTTTAGTACTGTGAAAGACTGATCAAAAGCAAGGGACTTTGGGGAATTGAGCAAACCAATAAATGACAGTATCTGCCAGGGTCTAGGCTTAAAGGATTAAGAATTAAAGAAGCACTCTAGGTGCTTCTTTCCACCTAAGATGGAGAGCCCCAAATCATCCCCTAATGGTAGAAGTCTACAAGTATTCTTTGAAAGAAGAGGAATTCCAGTCTTTTAAAAAAAGTTGAGCATTATGTGACAACACTGGTCAGAACTCTTTGCTCAAGGAGTTGAATTCAGTCCCTCTCCAGTCTCTTTGGATTCTGTCCTGAACCTCTACCTTGAGAGCAGTTTCCTATTCTGGGTCTCAAACTGAAGAGTTTCTCATACTCATCAAAGCAGACATGAAGGTAACCACCTGGAGGGGACTGGTGTTCTAGCTAAGGTAGTGTGGTTGCAGTGCATGACCAGCACCTAAGACTGCCTCTGTGACATTTAGGTTTTAACGTTATTTATTCGTGTGAGAGTGTCCCACAGAGGAAGTAATGGGAACTGGCCCGAACGATTCACAAAATTGCGTTACTTTGACATAAAGTTTCAGTAGGCTTTTCTGTAAACTCAGTCTTAGCATATATTTTAGTACTATTATTAGTAATCATTTATAATCTGTACAAGTTGTACCTCCACATTGATTTTGCTTTCGTGTATGAAGTATGTTTCGAAGTATGACAGGAATGTGTAGGTATGAAATCTTGTGCTGTTCTTGAGATACTGATGCATAGATAAATATATAAACAAAGAAACCTGAGAAGATACTTTTAAGTTATTAAGTTTATCTAATAACAAATAGAAGAACACTGTACTCCATCATAGGATTGCATGCTAAATATAAAACGTTTGGCCTCAATAGTTCTTGGAGAGGATTCTGATGGAGTCAGTGGTAGTTCTTATTTCTAATCCCAATTATAAGTACATTCCATCTACATATGGCCTGTAAAAGCATTCCGCATCCTTTCTTACCCAGCCAGACGAGGAGTGGGCCTTTAGGTGTGTAAGTTCCGTATGTAATTTATTTCCACACATAAATGCAAGCACTGAGACACTTTGTTTAAGATGACCAGGCAGAGGAACTGAAAAGTTTGGACAGTTAGCAAAAATGATAAATTGTATTTAAAATACATTCTGTTAAAATATGGAATATTTTTATTCTATTAGAGATTGAACATGATGGTATTGAATGTCTTGTAAATACTGTGAAAAGGTTCCTAAAATACAGGGAAGTGGTACTTGGCTTCTGTGACGATTCATGTTCTCTCTTTAATTTACACCACTGGACTATGTCTGTATTCCTGAAATCCTTCTGAGCTTCTAGTTTGGGAGCAATCACTGGCCACATCCTAACTCCTGACCTGGATGTGACTAAGACATACACCAGTCCTTTCTTTTCTCCCTTGCTTTCTCTGGATTTCTGTGGAGGGGAGCCCTGGATGCACAGACTGCAGCTGATCTCTAACACTCTCCTGGGGACTCCTCATCTGGCTGATCCACAGACCAAGATCCTGGGGCATGCTCAAGCTTGAGTGTGTCTCAAGACAGTCTTCAGGTACTCCAAACCAGCACAGCTCCCTCAAAGCTCTTTTTGCTGACATCAGTCCATATTTCATCCTCATCATCTACCCTTCCTGTCCCCTCTGAAAACTGTGATTTTTTACTTGTACCCAAATTTACCCATAGTGTGCCAGTGGCTCTACAGTAAGTTACTGAAGTTGGCACCCCTCTCTACCCTATTATGAACTTGCTTTTCCCTGTAAGTGTCTCGGATTCAACCACAACCTTTTTTATTAGGTGGTGAGATATGACGTTTGGTGTCTGAAAATGTTAATGAGACAGATTGAGCACCTTCAAGCAAGTGCATGCAGAAGTGTGAAATGAGGTGTGAATCCATGCTGAAATTTGGTCTGCTGTAGCCAGGAACTGACAAATTCAGTACATAGTTACAAACAAAAGGAAAAAAAAATGTTTTGCAAGCATTGACCTGTCATTTTATATTTACTTTTCTACCTAATTACAAAAAATTCCATAGGAAGGTCTTCCAGGAAAGGATGAGAGTGTTTCATCTGTGTAAGGCACTCTGAAGAAGCAGTGTTAAGAGTGAACTCTGTGGCCTGTTCAGTCTATTTAGCAAGCTCTGAGATGTGTAAGTACATTATCTGCAAGGCTGGTAAAGAGCGCTTAGGGAGGATTTGTGAGTCTGTGGGAAGGACAAAGAAAAATGTTTTCTAATAAATTATTCACAATCTCACAATCCCTTTTGGGCAGATTGTTGCTCTGTTTGCCCCAATGCTTCATGTCTTTTCTCTCTGCATTCACATGCACATAGTTTCTCACCTCCAGAGAGCAGCAGAGATCTCAAGCAGGCTGCTGCAGCTAATGGTGGCAATTAATAACTTGTCATAATCCTAAGGATGAAAGGGAGGGCTCACCATCAGCAGTCAGGTCATGGCGCTTCTGTAAAGCAAATGAGGTGCAGGTGTTGTCCAGATTTAAGAGCTTTGCTAGACTGTCAGTACACTGCAGTGCCAAGCCATAGACAGAGTATCACCCTACAGGTACATAACTTACTGTACTAGTTTTCATGCTCCAGGTGCACACACATTATACAGCCTCCCCCCCCCCCCCACTGTTCATTAGTGCTGAAGAGGAATCCTCAGAACATTTCAATAAATCATAACACAGCACAGTTAATTCCAAACATGCAATTGCAGTGTGCCTATATATTTGCATATACGAGGCAGACCAGTGAAGCTTTATTTTGCATTTGTAAACAGAAATGTGTTTGGTAGCAAATGTGTTATCTTTTTCTTTTAATTCAACATTGTAGATAAATAGCAGCTTGACTACCTAATAGCATTTTAGGTCCATGTTCTCTATTCAAGCTTGAGAAAATGAAACCTCATTATGCCTTTCGTTAAACAACAAACTACAGAATCACTTATTTCTAGACAGCTCAGTTGGCTTTTCCTTTTTCCATTCCTGTGGGTCAGTTCTGCTTGAAATGAACCAAGTTTACAAATCTGTACTGGTTTGTACACTCCTATTATGCATACTAGGTTATGCATTTGTAACTGTCACACGAGTCAGGGTGATACAGCATTCTCATCTGACCCTATTCATTTAAATGGGTGCGTCTTGTTGACATTGATTCATGTTATAAGTTATATCAATGCATTATAATCCTTTTGTGTCACCCCACTGGTTATTTCTACTAAAATGTTGTGAATAAATGCTGGCAATAATGGTCAGTAGGATTTGAAGCTGTTTTAAGGGATGTGGAGTCCATCTGAAGTCCTGGGTCAGTGCATTACACTTGCTTTTTCTCTGAAAGACAATTAACATGCAAAGTATCCTATTCTTATGCATTTGCACGGCAAAGCGTCTACCAGCTTATTAATAATTTGGGGCCGTGCATTCCAAATGTATATTGCACTCAACTAAAGGGATAAGTAAACACGATTATGCATGCATGTAGGTCTTTATCAAGGTGTGGTTGATAATGTTTTAAAGCAGAACTATTTCTCATGAAAATAGCTCCTCTTAATAGCCTCTGTCTCTTTATTGTGCTTCTTAGTGAAACATAAATCACTAATATGTTTTCAGCTGCAAACTACTCTCTTTTTCCATTGTATTCACAGATTTAGTGGCATTTCAAATAGATAAACACAAGCAACATCTATCAACACTACAAAAAGGGGGCCTTAATCAAAGCTCCAGGTCCCAGGTCTCAGCATCTCCATTTACCTTGAGATAAATCCATTGGTGTGACCACCACTGCACAGGGTGACAAATCACCCTAGTCAGCTGAGCAGTGCAAGGGCTTATTGGCCTTTCTTTAAGTGGTCTTACCCTTCAATGAAAAGGATGGTGCTTGTCAAGCAGGGCCAGATTAAAGTTAGACAAAAAGAAATGATCTGTTATTAGAAAACTCCGATTGAGAATCACAAAACAGGAAAGAAATATGAATAAGAATTTACAGTGAGGATGCTCCCCCCACCTTTTCCCATCCTCCCCCAAGCAGAAATTAAGTTTAATTACTTTCCCAGCTTAGCACATTATGAATGTCAAGGCAACGGGGCATTAACATTAAATAAATATGTGGCTCCAGGAATGTGCCTGTTGGATTACAGGAGAAGGGGAGCCCATGCTTGGTGGTGCCTGGGTTGCTCAGCTGTAGCTGGAGTGCATCACAGGATGCTTCCTTCAGGTTTGGCAGGGTCATGGGCTGCTTTCGCTGTAGAACTGCTGGATAGTCAGCATGGAATGTCTCTGAAGAGAGCCATACCATCATCACCTGTTGGAAGGCAGCACGCTCTGTGCATGGATATCTGGAAATGAAAGGATTAGGGTTCAAAGGGAGGAGAGCAACAGATGTACGAGCAGAGTCTTAGCTGGGTTGGTCAAGCGCCTGTTGGTGCCAGGGCAGACTGGAAAGGCTCTTGATGCTTCTGGGGCCACATTCTGACCTTATTTACAATCACACAACTGGAAAAGCATAAAAATCTCCTATCAAATTTGGCCCTTAGTATTTTAGCTTACATTGTTCCTAAAAAGAAACTTGAGGTTAAAATAGTATATGCAGATAAGCTAAAGCTCCCTGAATGTCACTAAATTATCTCAATTAATAATGGGCAAATTCTTCCCTCTAAGAGTACCCAAAGCCTCTGCCTTGTATTCTGGTGATTCACATAAATGTAAGATTGTGTTTTAAAGTCTCTCAAAAAATCCTACTTTTAAAAAGGAAATGACTAAACAGACAGCAACTGAAAAAAAATAAGACCAAACATACTTGGAAAACGGAGCAAATACTATCCAATCAGTTTGTTTGTTGAAGAAATTAACAGATGGGGTCTAGTGAGACAGTAAGAGGAAAAAGAAGGAAATCGCTCATGTTTAGTTTTTTTCAGAGGGCCAATATATATGGTTGGGTAGGTGGCTGTGGTTTGTTCCACCACTCCCCGCCCCCGCCCCGAGATTCAAGCTTTTAAAATGCACTTGGTTTCTTGTGACTTGATAGGCCACTATAGAAAGATTAATTTTCTGTAATAATTTGATTTGATAAATGTCTACACAGCCCAATATAAGTTTATTTTCTATTTATCCTGGTCCTGAAATTAGTTGCTAAGGGTACTCAAGAGAAACACTTCAGTAATTTTAAATAGGTCCTGACAGCAGACATTTAAAATTGTAATAATGTAAAATGGTTATATTTCACATTAGAACATAAAATTGCACTGGTGAGGATGCACAAAGGAAGTACATACTACTTTCTTATTACATAGACTGTGCATAAATAGACATGGCATTTGCAGGCAAAAATAGCATATGTGCTTCATTATTTTACTTTTTTAATGTGTAGACTGTAAGATATAGAAAAATTAAGGGACTTGCACAAGATCACAGCAGAAGCAAGCAGCAGAGGTAGAGAAATGTCAAGGTTTCCCAACTCCTTAAGTGGAGAGGGCAACTGTGCTATGCCAATTTAAGTAAGTAATGCAAAATTAATGTTTGTATTGGTACCTTAAAAGCCGTATCCAAAGCCCAGTGAAACCATGGGGGATGAAAGACTTGGTTCGTGATTACTTTATGGCAAAATTGCTTGTCTTCACATTCATCAGCAAGGCAGGCTTGTACCACAGGAATAAAGAGAGGGTGCTAGTGCTGCATTGCCAGGCGCTATCAGAAGGCCTGCTGAGATATGTCAGCATGGCTATGATAACGTCCCTTATGCAACACCACAGAAAAAGACCATATTTAAGTCTTTAAGGTTGTAAAGTGCTTTGGAGAGGCATGGTATATCATGGAGGTTGAGAATCATTGACCGTAATCCTTAGGTGAGGCCAAGCAGCCGGCAAAGATGAATTGAAGCCAATTTTTCCTTCCTGGGCAAGCCATGTACCAGCCCGATTGACCTGAGCATGTTGGGGCTGTAGGGCATCCCAGGGAGCCCTGGCCAGGCTGTGTAGTCTTTAGCTGTACATGCAGTGCTGATGGTCAGGAAGAGGATGACCAGCTGCACAGGAGTACTGCTCTGGAGCTGCTGCATTGTTTAATGCTGAGAGCATTTGCTGTTTTATGAGGCACCTACACCAAAACGCACAGCACAGACAATTAAAAAGTATCATCTTTAAATGCCTTTTAAAGACAATGCAGTCACAGTTACTGTGGTAGCCCAGATATAATAAAATATCTATTTAAAGATACCAGTTGTGTAGATGTAAAATATCAAGTAATGCTCAAAAGTTAAGGGAACATAATAATTATCTGATAAAATGTCTAATATACATAGGCATAGTCTTAAACTGCCATGGTGATTGCACAGTAATTTAATATAAATTGATTAAGTACATTTTTACTGTTGCTTAAAGACTAGTCATAGCATGGGTAATGATGTTTTGTTATCAGCTGTTACTAAATATACAGTATTTGCTGGAATAAATCCAAGTGTTAGCTTTAAGGCACATTATTTAAACGGTATGCAGCTGCTGTTTCTGCACTCCAGGTTGAACACAATTACCAAACACCTGATATTCCTTGCAAAAACGGGCATAACTTCTTCCTTCTCCGCTGACCAAAATGTTCTGTGCAATAGTGCTGTTATTGATAGGTCTCAATCACCCTTGATGCTGGATGATATATATCATCACAGTTCTCTTTTCCAAACAACAACTAGCTGTGATAGATAACTTGTAGAATAATGCGTGCTCCCCGGCGAGACTCTAATGCAGGCTTTGGCGTTCATCTTCCTGGTGTGCGAAAAAGACTCAAGCAGTTTAGGAGCTCCAGGACTGAACCTCTGTCGCTGAATCGCAGCCGACACGTTCAGCTTTGGACTGCGGACTGGAGAGTGGGTGAGTTTGTACATCCCCAGCCCTGCCGCAGTCTCACCTGGGGCTGCCGTTGCCCAGGTAGGCACTAGCTGTGCCACATAGCTGATGCACTGCTCCTGGAGAGGTGAGCGCCTGACGGCTGAGCTGCTCTTGCAACCCTAAGCTAATTCACACAGAGAGTGGGTTGAGATGCGGGTCTACATAAGCGCTGAGAAGAGGAACTCTCTTTGAAAATGTGTGTATATCCCTCTGCCCCTGAGTCTTGTGGGGTGAGTCAGCAAGTGCTGCAGTGGAATGATTTGGGAACAGCTGACAAAACTGAGGGGAAGAGTGAAAATGGCTTTAAATTGTTAACTAAAAAAAGGTGAGACTAACAAGACACAGACCGAATATAGCCATTTGGCTTTCTTGGGACTGCCTGTTAGACTGTCTTTTGTTCAAACCATGGTGTTCAGCCAACACAGGTAAGTCTACAGCTCATGCAGTGCCAGCTTGCAGTTTCAGCTCTGGAGGTGGTGAATGTAAGTGCTTGTCCCACAGCCATTTCAGAAACCAGGGGCTTCTGTCAACCCTAAGGGCTTAGCATACCGGGGTACGATAGAAGAGCAGAGTTGTCCCTGCCTTTAAAAGAAAAACAGTTGCTTTCACCAATGTAAACAGAGGAGAATCCTCACATACCTCATTCAGGTAGGAAGAAATCTTTTGCCTTGTGGGGTTATTAGAGGCAACATCTCATTTGAGGCAGAGATACTGAAATAAAGATCACTCCAATTTATATGTCCCAGTCTGTAAGAAAATTCTTCTTGATCTACAAATAAGTAACCCCCGGACTAGCATAACCTGCCAGATCATTAGGTTATCTTCTATTATGAAAATGGCATGAATATTATTAAAATGTAACTATAAATATTTATGCTGATAGAAAACCCACTATTGTTGTTATTCTTTTTATTATAATACCTTGGAAGAGATGCCAGATAATTGCAAGATTAAATAGGTCACTAGAGGTAAGGAGGGAAATTCTTCTGGAGTTAACATTTCTGAATATAAACTGCAAGTGAAAGTATAAGGATTTTTTCAAATCTGAAAAGTCGCTATTTCTCTTTTAAAGAAGAGAACATATCCTTTTTTAAATCTTTAAAGATCATCTGTTCTGCAATGCCTGCAAATCATTACTGTTTCATACTGGTTTGCCAAGTGAAGAGTTCAGCTATCCATTTTTCTGCTGAAATCTTTCCATCTTAGCTCATACCCTCACCTTCTCTGCTTGCTTCTGTTCACCCCAGACGCTCTGTGCGATACTCTGCCATGTGGACTGTTTGCATCTGTTGGCATTGGCACGCCCTAGTAGCAAAAGTGGAGGTTTGAAGTACTAATGTAAAACAAAGTAATAGTAATTGCAAATCTTGTATTCTGAAGCACAGAGTTTGATTCAACTGCCCTTTCTGAACTGAACATGAAGAAGGTAGAGATTTTTGCAGATGTAATCTCAAACACACACAAAACATGGACACAGGAAGTAATGCCACTTCCGTGAAAACAGCCCTAGGTTTCTGAACTATTGAAGTAAGTATTGCTTCAGAGACAGAGCCTTAGAAATTAGGAATGCTGTCTGGATGGAGTAAGTCAGGTTTTTTTAAGTTTATGGGTAAAATAAATGTTCATTCTTTATATAAATCCTAAAGAAGGCCAATTTCTCTAAACGTTGACTCTTCAGTTTCCCCCAGCTGCTTTAAAAAGGAATTAAGAATTTTTAACAGTTATAGTAACAAAACTTAGTCAATCTAGTTTAAACAATTATTAGCATAGCCTCTGAGTCAATTCCATAGTTTTATACCATACAATATATATTGCAGTTGTATAGTTTAGGCACTAGTAAGTAGCAAGTAAGACAAGAGTAGGCAAAAGCACACTGACATACCCCCAAGGGCTTGGAAAGTCTCTCTGGCAAAATGCTGGGCACAAAACCCCCAGGATGTGAAGTGATCTGAGTAAAATAGGTCTTCAACATATATGTACTGTGGATTTCAAGAGATGCAACACAGCACAACATTAAATGTCATAGTGATGATTACCCACTAGGAAAGAAAGGTGTAAAATATGTTGGTTTGCTAACTGTGCATAATGTAACAAAATTAGTTGTGGACGCCTGCTGGAAAATTGTGTTACCGGCCTTGGTGTGGGCATGATGCAAACAAGAAGGAATAGGCCATACAAAATGTGCACACAGAAAAGACAGTATGATGGAAGTCAGTGGGCTCCTGACTTGGTTGGCTTGTATATGGCAGACTGGTGAAGGTGTGAGTTGAGTTTGAATGCAAGGATGAGCAATCAGGACAGTTGCTGGCACAGACCATTCACTGTGCATATTAGAGAAGATTTGACACCCTTGGGATTAACAGCACTTCTAGAGCATGTGATAGTGGTGAAAGCGCTCTGTGTGTGAGCGAGAGACATAAAAAGAGTGAGATTTTTGTGGTGAATCTGGAAAGAGTGTAAAACTAAGTATAGAGCAGTGACATACTCTGCTGGGTACATAAATCTTGTCATGAGCAGTGCCTAATGTTTCGGTTCTCCTTCTGGCTTGGTGCATGTTTTTCCAAAAGGAGAGCAATTAAGACTTGTCTGTCTCTAAGGGTCTTTTACCAAATAAACAAATCTGAGAGTCTGGAGTCATAAATATCCACTTGGTATTGAATTTGAGTCACCTACATTAGAATTTTGGGGCCTTTTACTCTCTAGGATTTTTAGATTCTTGCTCTGTGAAGCAGGGGTTAAATTCTCACCTCTGTGACTCATGAGTCACTAATTCATGTTTGTAAAGTGCTGTGTTCTTAAAAGCCTTTTCCAGTGTAAATGATTCTAAGATTCTATGAAAATTAACATACAGTTGGTTAGCAAAATGTTGTATTACAAATAGGAGTATTGAGGGCAATTTCATAGTTAACCTATGTTTTTATTTAACCTGTAAAATTATTCTATTAGATCTGAATTTCACTTTCTTCCAGATAGGGATGACTCCTGATTTTCCTCACTCCTTAAGCACTTTGTTGGCTCTTTGAATGGTGTTGAATTTTACCAGCAGACTATTCCAACTGTTACTGAAAATCACAGAGAGGTTGTCAACAAATGCTTGAGTCCAGAATTTCTTACTCTTACAATTTCTTTACTACAGTATCCTGTCTAAGACATGTTAACAACTGCCCTATGTTCTGCCTAGCTGAGTCACGCTTTTTAGTGAAGCTCTTTGCAATGCAAGCAACAGAAACTTCAGGGAAATCAATATGGCTTTTAACCCAGCTATCAAAAGTGTTGGAGATATTTAGGTCGTTAAATGGCAGTGGACGCAAGTAAAAGCCTATATCTCACATCATTAGCAGTAAAGATGCTGTTTAGTTTTAATTGCTAAATCACACAACATATATAAACTGCACAGGAGATTGCAGAAGTGTGGAAGACTGATTCAGCAAAAATCCAGTGAGGAGACAAAGTCAAAGAATGGCCAAATTTCTGTGATCTCAGTGCTCAGTGCAAACTTACTTTATTGAATTTTACTTTTATATGCCATATTAACATTTCATTTGCATACAGATTGCGCTTCATCTTTACTCTAAAACTGCACAGTCAGCAGTCCTCTTCCGCAGACAAGGTGTGGTACCGCAGCATTTTAAAGTACTCTTGTTAAATTTTAAAGCAAGATGCATAAGCTTTTGGTCAGTCTGCTTCGGCAGTTATCATACACATTCATCTTTTCCTTCACAATACAGTGATAGCTGGGGGTTTGATTTTACTTATTCCTTTTAGGATTGTTTGAATGCTCACAAATGAGGCACACACATCTAAATACTTCAGCTGCTCCATGCATAGACTCCCTAATAAATCCAGTGCTCTTCACATCAGGTATCCCTGCCTTGCTAATGCTCCTGCAATTCTAATTGCGAAAGCAATGGCACAGCTAAAGCACTGCCAGCACAGTGTTTTTCCACAATGTTATATTTACTAGAGGAGGTAAACACTCAATCTCTTGTTGTTGTTACCGGTGGTAGAATTGCATTAGAGTCAAAGGGAGGGAAAACAGACAGTGCTGAGCAGAATAAAATGTAAATACATCCAGAAGAAGTACATATGTGCACTGTAGTAGCTGTGTATGTGGTAGATTAGCATAACACAGTTTTTTCTCCATGAACATAGATTATTCCCAGCTGCCCTAGTATTTTTTTCACCAACCAATGCTTAATTTATGAGTTCTAATAATTCTATTCTGAGGCTAAACAAATAAATACACCTACCAGACATTAGAGAACATGACAGAAATTACAGCGTAGTATTAACAGTTGGTATCTGCCATGCTAGAATAATAGAGATGATAGTGATAATACATAAATACATACAGTGAATATTACTTGGCAACTGTTGATGGTGTAACTGTCCTTATGTGATTATGCAGAGATGCTGTGTTTTGTGAAAACACTGGAATTTTTGGATGTCATAATTAGTGTTGGCAGTTAGCAATGCAAGCCATCATGTCTTGTAATGTCAGTAAATAAAAAAAGCAAATAATACAAACATGTTAAGGATATGGAAGTTTCAAAGCTGCATCCCCAAAATCTGAGTGTCTGGAGGCTCAGCTCGGCCTTGCACTTAGCATATAGCATATAGTTATGCTAAATGCACACGACGCTTGGCTGCAAGCCAGATCCGTGCTATTGTCCTTACAATGTGGCATCAGTGTTTCACATACAGGATAACAAACCAACTGCTAATGGTAGTAATTAGGAGCCTTAGGGGTGATTTATACCTTTTGTCACTGTTAGCGCTGAGGTTTGCAAAGATAACAATTATTGGTTCAGGTGATGATCCTTTCATCAGCAGGCCCAACAGCAAGATAGACATCTGATTTTTAACCATCAGAGTTCAGAACTGGGCTCAGGAAAAACATTCTCATGAGTGGAACGAATTTGTCCAAACATTTGGTCTTAATTCAGATTGAAAATAAATACATAATCAAAAAATGACAAAGTGGCAAGATTGTAGAAATGTGGCAGATTACAACTCTAAATTGCTGATTATTTACAGATGTCTAAATGTATACGCTATATTATTTATGTACTATATTATTACTTATCTTTCAGAGACAGAGTAGAAGTACAGCACTTAATAACACTAACTGCTTCTTATCTGAGAATCTCAAATACTAGTGAATTATTTGTTTGTATTCTCACATTACTACCTGAAGAGTTAATGGAAACCAGCTGATAAATCTCTCAACACAAGCCTCTACCCAAATTGTCCCTAATGTCTCTGTACTTACTAGAAGACCTAGTCATAGCGTACATTCCTCTCAATTGAGCCTTTGTTCACTCCGAATTACACTTGTGCAGACAGCAATTTACTCCCTTCCTTTAAACCTCTATTACTGAGAGCACCATCACTGCTTGGTTTTGACAGAGCTAGGATTAAAATTCTGATCTGCTGAGTATTAACCTCATGTTTTCATGGTCATATAGAGCCTTTCCCTTTTTCCTAAGATCTTAATTGTGTCACCTAACGCATGCAAGTGTCGGTGTGTGTCCCCTGCACTGCTGATGTCAGTGATGGCCAGTGGAGTCTGGTTTGCCTCTGAACAAGGGGATCAGGGCCATGAGTTACCCATCATGTTGAGACTTGCATGTGCTACTGAGAAGCATCTCATTCTGAAACAGCTCTCATAACTGTTAGAGAGAAGGAAAACAGTTGGACCCAAAGTTAAAACATATTCTAAAAATACTTGCCTTTGCCAAAAAAAAAAAAAAAAAAAAGAAAATTCTTCAAAGTTAGATTTCTTGGCTAATCTTGTTCTGTACGGTGTGCCTGTTTGTGTGCAAGCTTCATTCTGAGAAGAGGCAAAATGACCTCCAGGAAAGAGCAGGATATGTTTTAGAAAAGGGAGGAAATGCAATAGTATGGAAGCTTGGAGTACAAGATCCAATCTCTCTCCATGGATGGCAAGAGCATGTCAGACATAATGGAATATTAAGAGAAGGAACCTATTGCAGGCTCAGGGGACTTCAGTAAGATAGCATTAAAAACTTTACTGCTATTAAATCTTGGGAAGCTGTAGATAATTTGCTTTAGAGGAGCGTGGCTGCTGGTGTGGTTAAAAATGCTATCGAAAAATCCACTCAGGAGGAATCCCTCAATAAAACAGAAACAATTGGGGCTACATTGGAAGTTCCTGCTAAGGAAAACATCATTTGGCAGAGAAGATTGGAGAGGCTGGAGAGTGACAGGAGCAGTGGAGTTTTAGGACTGCAAACGGGTGCTGAGGGAAATGGTGGAAAGACTATTGAGACTTTATTAACTGCTACATTGGGGATCAGAAATAATACTCCCCACAGATAGAGAAAAAGCCTTTCACAGTCCAGTGAAACATTCTGCATTAGCTGCTATGCTAGGGAGAGGGAAGAAACCATTCTTTTTCTCTGAAATCCCTCAGACTGGAGTAGCAAAGCAGGTAACCAACAACAAAAAGAGATTTCCTGCCAGCAAACATTTTCATACAGGAGGTTTTATGCTCAAGGAAAATTATGATGTGTACAAGTAGCAGAGAAACAGAAAATTGGATCATATATAAATTCTTAAAATCTGCCGTTTGATTACTGGATAGCTAATGACACCACATTCTCTGAGTCCCCTTGGATGTCTGGCATTTAGTCACCAGCCTTAGTTTACTAACTCATCCAGTACATCTTCCTCACTCAGCACAAGCAGATAAGGAAATTGAGAGAAAAATCAGTATTTAGAATCTTTAGAAGAAGATAGAAATATTTGGTGGTGTTTGGATTTTTTTTTACAAAGGTAAGACATGTCTGAAAAAGCAAAAGACTCTTTTTATCCCTCCAAATGTGTGGCACTGATAAATATGCTACTTTTGTTCAAGGACAGCTACACAGAAATACGAATATGTAGCAGTGGTATTGCTCTTTTTATTTGTTCCTTTTTTATTTTAACAAAATGAGTGCTGTAGCGTTACTCAGGCTACAGAATACCCCAAATTCATAGCACAAGGGTGACTAAACAGACTGAGCAGAGCATACCTGTGCCCAACCAAATACAAAGAAAGTCACTGAGGAAAGACGGTAGTTGTGGTCGTCTGGGACAAAATACATCTATGCTTTGTATAGCTGGGCCTGAACACAGAAAGACACAGTATAGATGAGCTCAGAAGGAGAATAGCACCAAACTGGAGCAAAGTGCTAGTGACAGAGGAGGAAATGCCTTTGTTACATGTAAGTGTATTAATTTTCTTTCTGTTTGTGTATTGTGTAGAGGCTTTTGTCAGCACAGCCCTGTTCACCATATATTGTCTCTTTCTTCATCACATGCCTAATAGACATAGTTACTCCAGCAAAAGTTTGTAGTGTTGGCTGCTTTATCCCAGTGAGTGACACTGACTGAATTCACTATAATCCTGCAAAATGTTTCTAGGAAGTTGGTAGGAGGCAGAGGGGAGAGAAACACTCAGTGGTGGGAGGCTGTGAGGGAGTTAGGAAGGAAAACCAGAGTTTTCCAAGAAGTTTTTTATACTGTGCCTTGCATTTGATCTATTCTCTTTGCAAGAAGAAACCTTTTACTGGCACAGTAGGGTCTGGAGGTTAATTTCTGTGGTTTTTTTCTTCTTTGAGATGTTTCTATTCCTGGAGATCCAAATCTGTTCCATGGCTACATTAGTAAGTAGTTTGGTGACTGTCCCCATAAACACTATAGTGTTACATGTATCAGTTAGGTCTCCAGAATCCTTAGAGGTTGGCCAACTGGTTAGTTAGGTGGGCCTTCTTTCCTTTGAGATTGACCTATCCTAAATTCCAGCCTTGGGATCTTGTGAGAACTGTATGTACCTCATAGAGGTCTCCTTCCATGTCTCATCCGATGAAGATTCCCATTTCTTGTGCACTGGAAAAGCTGCATACCTAGCTGCTGATAACTACACAGAAAATGGTAGAAGCTTTAAATTTTAGTTTTTTTCAATCTTCACCTCCTGTACTATTCTTAAAATCTTACTGTGGGCAAGGGAAAAAGTCCATGTACCAAAAATAAAAACTAAAGCATGAGAAAATGTTTATGTACATAGCTCAGAAAGTGAAATGGAAAATTGGAGGCAGAAGGTGAATGACAGCCACTGAAAGGTCTTTTCCACTTTGAAGAACAGAATTGAGTTGTACTAGCGACGAAGAGCATAAAATGTGTCTTATACACTGCCTGGTCTGTCCTCTTCAGTTTGTGCCAGAGTATTCTTGTGCATCTGTCATTGCTGGAATTTGTATGATTCGGGTTTTTTGGGGGTGATATTTACAGAGGGAAAAAGAGATTCAGTAGTTACATAGCTTGAATATGTCAGATGTGCAAAGGAAATACTTTCCAAAGTTCCCAATAAAAATAATTAGTGATCTGTTACTGTTTACAAGAGCATAGCGTAACCCCTGCAAAACTGCCTTGCTTTCAAGAGGACTTTCACTATCATATACCCAACAGCAAGTGAAATGAAATCAGATTTCTGCCTCAGCTGCATTGTGCACTTGGGATCATTGCTTAGGTTCACTGCCCTGTGTTGCCTGATGGATATCAGGAAGACGAACCACTAATCTGCTCTTTTGAAGTTATTTTCTTTGAATTTTAGTAGGGAGAATGGTCTTCCATTACTTAACATTGAAGACAAAGGTAAGGGAAGAGCTGGATTTTTATCAAAAGCCTCCTTCAAAGCAAATCTGCCCCTTTTCTACTACAGCTGTGAGATCCTTAACATGAAGTACAAGCAAGGGACCCCATAACAGCTATCACAAGACCAGTATCTGAAGACTTTCCTTTCTTGAAAGAAACCTACTTTGGTATGGCAACATAAAAAAAAGAAAGGTAATTTTAACAAAAAGAAAAGTACTTTAATGAATTGCAAATAGACTGTAAATGGCTACAGAAAAAACTGATGGTATGAACAAAGTACATAAAAATCCTGTGTGCATACACTGTTTATAAATCAAGCTCTTACCCACCATACTTGGAATAGACATCCAAAGGAACATACCAAATTACATAAAAGGTCAGTGAATGTAAAATACTGAACAGACTGTTATGGGATCATTTTTAATCTTTTCCATCACCTAAAAACTTGTAGGGAGGGGTAAATTATATTAAATGAACATAAGAATCTAATGAGAATTTTTGGATTATAATGCCAAAATCAGGTGACTTTTTTTCATTCTAAAGATCTGGTGCTTGCTGGAAATTCTGTCCAATTACTGAAGACATTTGGGAAAATTAATTTTCTTCTTAATTTTTTTTTTATGTGCTACTGGCTTTTAAAAGAAGAAGCAAAGTTTGAAAATATTTACAAAATTATTAAAATAGAACTCATTCAATTGTTGCAGAACTCCTTTGAGATAGTGTTAGCACTGTTTTACAGAGGGAAGACAAGGTTATGGTCACAAGTCCCATGTTATACCTGCATTCTGCTTACTCCAGATAACAGATGAGGTAGGGAATTTTCAAAGCAATCAAATATTTTCATTTTTAATTCTTTGAAGCCTTACCTCTAACTCTATGTTTAGACACAAAAAAAGCACGGCTTGATTTCCAGGACCACTGAGTGCTCAGTCAGTACTTCTTCCCGTAGGAAGTAGAGGAAGTTCACGTAGAGGAGGCTCCCTCTTTCCCTCTCTTTTATTCTTTCTCTTTGTTTTCTGACATAATCACTAAGAAGAAGAAATTCTTAATTTGAGTTTATGGACCCCTGGTAAAATTCTAGAGAACTAGGAGGTTTGAGGTTTTTATGTGTTGGCTTTCAATTGATGTAGAGCATCTTGAAGATTACAGTTTGTTTTGGCTTAATCAGAAATTTACTTGGTGTTAGTTTTCTCAGTAACAAACCCACACTGCCTCTGTTTTTGAAACCTCTAATAAACCTCTTTTTTTATGTTTTATATATGGGGGTTTTTTTAAGAGAGAAAATAAAAAATTAGCGTGCTCATCCCAATCCATCCTATCTTTTTGTGAACTAGGTAGGGGCCACTTTTTCTTAGGTAGATGTGCCTAGATGTAACATTTCTTGACCATTCTATCACTTTATGATCACTTGAATGAATAATGCTATAAAAATCATGTAATCAAAAGTGTCCAGTTGCAGTCTGATGCATCAGCCCTGGGGTTGTGACAAGATGGGAGATGTTACCTACATAGTAGGAAATAGAAGTACTTAAAATAACCCTCTTCTGTTTGAAGTGTGGATAATCCAAGCCAGACTCACGATTCAGCATCCTTACTGTATGATGTTGCATACAGCAAAATCAAGACCTTAATCTAAACTTTGTGACTTAGGTCCACCCTTTCACTGGATTTCTCCTTCTTCTTAGAAATCTCTTTGATTTGTCTGCTATTTATCTTGAATTTTCCTATTTTAAAAATTAACTTAAAGCTAGCTGAAAATGAAACTTTGGTTTGGTTCTGAGACCATATAGAACTGCTAATGATAGCCTGGGTGAACACAGACTAGCCCCCTGAGTTCCTCTCCAAAGCCTTCCTTCCCTCCACCTCCCCTTTCAGTGTCTGACCATCTTTGCAGATTGCTGTAACAAGTTCTCCCAGACAGCCCTACAGTAGCAGAGAGTTTAAAATGCATGCTCAGGACAAGACTGACTTGCCAAGCAGTCCTTGAGTATGACCAAGAATATTTTAATTTGGACTTTTCCCAAAGAAATTAAATTACTTGTTAATAAATATTTTTATTGAGGTGTGTATTATTTTTGTAGATGTGTTTTTGTATGTATGCATATGTGGAGATGTATTTGTCTGTATGTATGTCACATATTTTGCACTTAGTGCTACTAGCTTTTAATATTTTTTCTCTGGTAACATGCTGTGATAGCTTCAGTATTTCAAAGAGCATGCAATCCAAAATCTGTCAGTAGGAAATATTTCTTTAAGGAAGAAAATGTGGTTTTCGTTAACTTTCTCAATCTCTCATCCATTCAGCTCTGTGTTGAATATATGTGCTGTTGCAGGGCTTGGGGTGGGACTCCAATGACTTCTGTTTATTTCACAGTTTTGTAAACAGTAGTTAACAAGTTGAGCGATGTTGCTGTAAAGTTTGAATCTGTATGTGAGGCTCCTTTCTGAAACTAGAGTTCTAAAAGTTACAATTCAGACTACCGATTTATATTTGTCCCTAATGAGTCACTACTCACTTTGCAAGGAAACAACATATATTGTCTTGTCATATTAGTTTTAAGTGATTTTGCATGCCTACAGGAAGACATTTAGGGAGAAGAATCTGTGCAATTTCTATAGCATCAAAGCCTTGTTGCGGTTTCCAGGTGACTGAATTCAGATTTATTGTTGGTGAACTTGTTTCCCAGTGATCTATTTAATTCTAAATTAGCATCTCTATTGCAATGCTTAACTCTTACAGTGTGCTTTCCAAACATACACTAATTTGGTCTCACACCATCTCTCAAACAGGAAGCTGGATAATGAGGTGTGGGATCTTTTCTTTTTCCTTTTAACTGTACCGTTATTAATGCCCGAACTATTCTGAGGTTATATAACAAAAGGAGACAAAGCACATCAGTTTATCAGGAGGGAGAAGTGTGTGGAGGCCAGCCCCATCTGAGCCTTCTGGAATTCAGCTGTTGGCTTCTCTGTATTGACAATCCCAACTTTGACAAAATCCATCCATCTGCCACAGTCACTAATAAACTACAGTATGCTTCTCTGATTCTTCTCGCCAACTCTTTGTTTTTCCTTGAACCAAATTTTTATACATTTTATAAAACCCCAGCTAGTCTTCATCTTCTACAGCTTAACAAATAGTTTCTAATGTGAACTTAGACCTATGCTTTGCTGAAGTACAGATACATGAAATAGATACACATTTTTTTGTCTGACACAGTGGTTTGCAGACCATCTGTAACTGACTCACAGAATTATTCTGTGCACCTTATACTGTGTGTCTGATGCATGATGAAGACATGTTTGTAGTGTTTTCAGATAAAAATTTGATCATTAGGGATAGGTGTTGAACTGTGAGAAGTATTAAAGATGGATAGTTGCTTCCAGTCAAAAAAGTTTTGGAACAACTTGATTTTAAAATATCAGTTATCCTGCAAAAAAAGTGTATCTTTTTGGTGTGTCCTAATCCCTTTAGTAAGTTCAAGGTATAATTTTTCCACGTCCTCTTTATCTTCATTCCTGTTTAAAACTTTGAATACCATTAAGGTCATACTTCAAATCCAGTAGAGGCATGGATCTCCATTTTCTTCTCTCTGACTTCTTGTAAGAGCAGTAAGTACTATAAAATATTCTGTGCCATTCTAACTAATCACCCCTCTGGCATTCTGAGCAAATGCAGGTTAATGGTGAATCTTTTAATATTTCTATTAATTAAGTATATTATCCTAATAACTCTATTGTCAATTTTTCATTGCTAGGTAATGACTAGAGCTGGGTTAGGTATTCATAACTACTAATGTATTTAAAGGAAAGTAGTGGGTTTTGTTTGTGAATTGCCTGCTGGCAAAGTCTAATTTTTACAAACATACTTGTTATTTGAAATTAATATAGGGATGTTCTGTGCAGACATGATTGAGCAGAGGCACATTCATCAGAGGGTGTCGCTTCTTTCTGGTTTGGACAGTGGCATTTACACAGGTTATAGAAAAATGGCTGTTGCAGGTCTTTGGTTATAAGAATTAATATTTGAGGTACAGTTTTCAACCTAGCCATTTTATTAAATACAACACATGTATATATGGAAATGAGTACCTAGTTGGTTTATTGGTATTTTAGATAGCCACTATGACCTATGCATTTGCTTAAATCCATAACATGAAGTTAAGAGGAGGATCTCTGGGAAGGCTTTAGATTTAAGCACTACAGAGGGGAGGAAGGAGACAGAGTGATTCAATCAGTGACCATAATTCTTATTCTAATAAAGTTTTCTGTTTGGAATGGAAAGAAAGGACTCCTGCTACAATTGTACATGTGTTACGGTGCCACCCACCATAATGAGGTGGAAACAGAAATGCAGCCAATTCAATAGGACTTTCAGTTTGATGAGCCCATAGAAAGATGTGAGCATAAGGATTGTTTCACAGAATCTGAGCAGCAATGAAGCTGAAAATATCGATTCATAAATTTCCTAGGAAGATGAGAAAAACCATGCAATCATTCCTGAAAAGTTGATGAACATTTCCGTCCAAAAATACAATACACTAATAGGTGTGTTTGTACAAAAATGTAAAGAGACGCAGAAAGCCTTTAATGCAGCAGCATATGAACAAGCAGAGGAAAATGTCCTTAAGGAAACACTAATATGGGAATTTTAAAGGAGGAATTCTAGGAAAAATCGTGACACTCGATTTGACTTTGAAAAAGACGGTGCAACTGTCAGCACAGTCCAGGCAAGTGAGAAGTTACCCAAGAGTGTGCTGAAACAGTGATGTAAGGAGAACTGCGGGAATTCCCAGGTGCAAAAGGAAGGCTGTTAAAAATGCCTTTTTTCAGAATTTAATTTCGCAGTCAGAAATGTAACAGGTAGATGGGGCAAAACAAAAGATAGGAGGCTGGCTGAAGCCTGAGGCAGTTGTGCCGGAAGCTGAGAATGTGGATGCTGTATTACTGCAGTACTTAGATGCCCTAATTGTGGGTCACAAGTCTGTACAAACACAGCTCAAACAGCTCGGCCATTTCTCAGTCTGGAGACATGAGCTGGTCACTGATGAGGAAGCAGTGAGACAACAACAGTTCATGGGCAAACCAATTGTCCTGAAAACGTGCAGTGAAGCCTGCCTGTCCCAGATGCTTTAGACTCACTGGACATGTCAGTCATTTTCCTCATGCACAAGAAACCATTTTCCAGGCTGCCCACGGGGCCTGTTGGAACTGTGGCTACTGGAAATCCCAAACAAATGTTAGGAGAAGCGATCGGGCAGTGGGTGAAGTGTAAAGGCAATAGAAGAGGTAAGAATCACAGTACTTTCACATTTAAAATTGATTCAAATATAGAAGTGGCTGTGATTTATAAACTTGAGGAGGGTTAGCCTTAATCTCTAGCTAGACATTTTCATTGCCTGAGTAAACTTTGAGCTCATACTAGCTACAGAGGCAGGAATTTGGTATTAATAGAGACACTTGAGGCAGTTTTCTTAACTTAACCACCCACGGTGTCATGGGGCTTTTACAATGAAGTGGTCTGCCTAACAGAAATGACTTAGATGCTTAGGACAGCTTAGGTCCTAAGGGACTGTCTGTGCTGACAATTTAGCTGCTTCCCAAAATAAAGGAGTGCAGAAGAAAACTATAATAAACCAGAAAAGTATAATAGAATATGTGAATAAACAGCGTTGTGTACCCCACAGCATTTGCTGCAGGAAAGCACGGATACTGCAGACTTCCACGGAGAATCTTCTAAGCGGCCCAGGTGCTGTGTAAAGCTCCCAGAGCCCATAGGTAGACAGAGTCGCAAACAAACAAGTATTTTTACTTTGCTTTACATGGCTTTACAGACGTGCCCACAGGGTTTTTTGTATTTTTATAAAAGTGTTGTGCATCTAGGTTTGAGAGAATTTTCTCACAAAACTATGTGCAGAGAATCTTTTCTTAACTGCAACTTCCTTGGAGATCCAAGTAATGTAAATGGCTTTAAAAAAGCCAATTAAATGTATGATTGAATGTCAGCCTTTCTGATTGCAGCCTTCATTAAGAAACTGAAAATGTGAGGTATTTTTTTACCTAATATTGAACACAGTTAATTAAAAAGGTAAAGATTACATTTTGCTTCAGTTAATTTGAAATAAAGAACCTCCATTTAAACAATAAATTTCAGATTTTAGTTATAGCAATTAATAGACCAAACTGTGTACTTAAGCTTTTATTATATTGATTCTAAAATAATTAGATTAGCAAACACATTGCAAATATATTATCTAAAACAAATAACATTATCACTGCGCTTTTTGTTATATAGCACAGCAATAAAACATATAACAGTATAATCTAAAGCAATCTCATAAAATTAATAGTCATAGAGCATATATTACATTCTTGCACTAAATGACAAAAGCCAGCATGATGATCGTGTGGACAGTTTTATATTGTGAGGCTTGTGAAATGTTTTGGTGTAGGATTTGTAAAAGTTAAGACATGTCTTTTATGTTCAGCAGATAATTTTAGTCACTTGTATGTGTTTACTGGAGTATTTCCAAGCAGCCCTGTTTTAAGCTGCCCAAGTAACCTTGCTTTAACTGCGTCTCTCAATCCCTCTCCCACCAAACTTTCACATTCTTCCTTGCAAAGCAAATTGTAAAGAGTGTTTCAGCAGTCGCCGGAGACATCAGTTTGAAAAGCCTTAAGGCTGTTTGAGAGGCCTTTTAAAAAGCATGACATTCAATCAAAGTTCAGTGAGGAAAGTTTTAATGAATAAACTTGGTAAATTAGAAATCACCGCAGCAGAGTGATTAACTCTCATTTGTGCATTAGTGTTAAAATTAATTAAAATGTTTAAGCTGTAGGAGGCAGGTTACCTCCTCAAGACCTGGCTTTGCCCTCGGAGTCAGTCTGGATCCAGCAGCGATTCATCTTGCACAAGATGAGAGGAGGGGTAAAAGAAAAGAACAGCCAGGACAAATGTGTTTTCAATGGTGCTTAGCTGCAGGAAGGCCGCGGAGACCTCAGTGCGGCGTTACTGGAGTGTGACATAATAATACAGTACGTACGTTGGAGGGGATATGCTTTGGAAAGAAGGCGACCCTCCTTTCACACAGATTTCATTTTGACTTGATGTGACAGAGCTAATTTCATTACCAGGAGGCAGGCTGGATTGTGCTGCAGTGTAAAACAGACTGCTGGAAATCAGCTCTCTTTCTCTGATTTGGTTAAACTGCTTCTGGTGAATATAACTTTCTTTGCCAAGTACCATGAAGTATATGATATAGCGATATAATTTTATACTCATAGCTGTTGCCACCTTTATTAAGTCTTTCGCTGCACCAATTAATTACATGAGAAGTTAGCTAAAGTATCTGATATACTAAGTAATAAGTGTTTATTTTAGTACTTTGATGGCAATACATTATTAGCAACCAATCTACAAGATTTTGTAGGAAGTCATAATGTTAAATTCCTATAAATTTATTTTCTTTTAAAAATCATTTCAGATTAGTTTCTCTCAAGAACCAGAGCCTGCATTTCTTCCTATCCAGACCCATTATGATGTGGCTGTTTCACAAATCTGTGCTGGTTTGGAATTATAAATGACAGCCTATTTTATAAAGGGAAAAGTCGTCTTTGACAGCAGAACAATATCATACGAGTAACAAATGGAAAATTGTGTCATACAGCTGAACAGTTGTTTTCACATGTTCACCAAGGGCCAGTTATTAATTTTACATTGGTCAGAATTAAGGATTTTGGAGAAATTCATCTGAAACTGAAAGTATGAAAAATTTCTGCTCAATGAAAATTACCATTATTCGCTGTAGATCTATATTCATAACTTTAAAACCTGGCAGTCTTTCCTATTTTTTTTCTCTATAGATTTCTTGTCAACAAGGGTGTCAAAGGTCAATGTCAGAATGCCCCTCTGGCACCCATTAACTATAACCAGAAAACTTGTTCACTATTGATCTACAATGTCTAAATATCTATTATGTTGGATATAAAAGGTGGTTTCACATCTTTCTAAAACAGATAATTCATAAAGGCCAAAGGGTCAGGTCTAGTGATATATTATTGTTTCACTGTATCAGTGACTACAAGTGCAGAAGGGGAACAGGCCAGGCTAAGTGTCATTGAACTCTTGCGGGAGGCAGTTGTGTGCCTCCATGCACGCTGCCCTCCCATTCCCCACTGCAGCCCCTCAATGCTATTTAATGCCGTTTGCTTGTGGGTTTGCTCGGTGTTTTACTCTCTGCTGTGCTGAAGGGAAGGTGCCTGAATGAGTCACATTTAAAGTTTGTGTTCATATCAATGTAGCCAGAGCTCAGATGAATCTGAAATCTAAATGAAAGTCAAGTCTCAATACAGAAACCTGTGCCTTTGGCAATTAAATGGGCCACGGTCCAGCTTGCTGTCTGTAGAGCACTTTACACCATGATGGTCGCGCAGCCAGGGCTCTGTGTGTGGTGCTATTTGATTATTACAAGAATTGTGCGCAAAAGGGCAAAGCCCCCATGGGGTTAAGTTGTCACAGCTCCGTTGACTTCAGTAGAGCGATGACACTTGATGTACACAGAGGATCTGCCCCAGAATACTTGTCAGACTGTGGCCATAGTTCCAAAATCATGTGTTTTCTGAAGAGACACTTGTGTAATATCATATGAATGATTTTGTTTGCTCATATCAACCCATCAAATTTATTGAGGCTCTTTTAATCTCCTCATTGTTTAACTATTGAGATGCCTCTGCTCTGCTTAAGGCTCAAATGCAGAGCAGAAACAACTGTGAATTTCTTTGTTCTGCTATTCCTACAGCAGAGCACAGAAACACTGTGAGGATGGAGGACTCGATCCAGGGCTTAGTTCCCCCCCGCAGTCCTGTGAATTCAACCTTTGAGACGACGTGGCATTTCCCAGAAGGCACCTGTTACTTTTGCAGGATGAGACCCATAACAAGCAAGCCCTCTTCGGAAGGTAGCTGATACTATGCTCTTTAACGGAGCTTATGGCCTTCTAGCAAGCCCCCAAAATGGTTCATATTCTTCCAGGCTACGTTTTTGAAGAAAGTAAATTGAGATGAATCATGCTAAGATGAGATAGTTAAAATGTCAGGCTCCATAAGTTTCAATGCATCCTTATAGCTCTGAACACTAAAATGCAACTGAACATTGGAATAAGGGAAACAAAAGAGAATCAGATAACTAGTTCTTATAGAGGGGAAAAAAGTAATTTCTGTCTGCGCTGCTACACCATGGAAATCCACATAGTACAGTTTTAGAGCTGTACCTTAAAAAAAACAATTGCAGTTTCTTTTTATCACTGGTCTTGGTTACACATCACTGCCTACTCTATGACACACTAGAATTGCAAAGTTTCCGAGGCAAACAATACACCACCAGCTTTATTTCTGTTTACAAATGTTACCTGGGGGAAATGTGGCTGTACCTGTTGGATAAATTACAAATCATCAGCACTAAATATGACCCACAACAGTAACATAGCGGGGAAAAGGGAGCGCTGTCTCTACATATTTGCTATTAGAGAGGAGGAACCTGCCTGCTCAGTATACTGCTGTTTTAATCAGTTAATGAAATTATCCTGCTGTAATGTTTAAACTAGAGCTGTCTACGTGGTGTTTCCTCAAGCATTTTCTTGACAACAGACACTTCTTCATTTATGCTTATCATAATATTTACAATTAGTTGAATTAACTATTATTATTATTATTCTTTTAAGTGACTCACTGTAAGTGTTGAACCCAAGTCACATTACCAGAAATGTAAAATGCGGGCAGATTTGTGTCCAAGTGGTTTTGGTGGGCTTGTATGGCAAAGGCACAGTATACAGAGAAGTGTTGTGGCTAGTGGCATATGAACTACCTCTTAGTCCAAGCCTCAGAGGTGATGTACAGCTGAGCTGACTGAAGGAAACCTTTGATAAGAACCAACAACAAGGCTTGCATTCCTATTTCTAAATCGGTAGCAAGCCACCACCTAAATTGCTCTGCTACCACGTTCCTTTTCCAAAGATTGGGTAGGACAGTTTTTTCCTGCGTGGCTGGTGAAGTTAAGATCAGTTACATGGACCGTGTACTGTGAATCTAAACGAATCGATCTTGGGTACCTGATCACAATGTGGTTGACCTTGACCTGGTCACAAGACCGTTAAAGCCTGTTGCAGGGCTTGGGCCCAAGCCCGTTGTAACTAGATCACAGACCTGAGCTGGGCATGCCAAGGCTTTAGGTTTAGCTGCAAGGATAAAGCCGGACACCAAATAGGGTCAGGAGAAACAACTGTTTTGTAACTAGATCCTTTCTACGCTCTCTACGGCTGCAACACAGATGGGCCAGAATGAAGGCTATCACTCCTAGTTTATAGCCATTAGCAATCATGATCTCCCTAATATGAAACAGAAATAATAGTATTATTAATAATAATATCAAACTGACACATTATTAGCCTCTGCAGATGGCTCTATTCCTCCTAATAATTTTTATTTTTATTTAATGTTTGGAGATGCTGTAAAAAGTGACTAGTGCTTCAAAATGTGACCTCTGTGGGGTTTAAAACCTACTGAATCAGATGAGATATTAAAGCATTCAATGTAATGTATGACTTAAAGCTATGTTTTTAAAAGTTTAATAGGAGATGTCTGATGCTTTAGATTACTATTTCTTGAAGTATAGTAGGCTGCAGAATTTGCTTCAGAGGGTCTCTTTATATCCAAGAAGAGCTACGGTGAGAATACACAGTATGTTCTTCCTTCACCATGCCTCTAAATAGATGTAAAGGAATTAGCGTGTATTAATAATACATCATGTTTCTACTTTGTTTTATACTATTGTACATATGTTCTTATACCACAATCAACACCACTGTATTTAAATATCTCCAAGCAGTTCATTAAAGAAGGTGATTAACATCTGTCATATGTTTTTTCCCTCCTCCTGTCTCTGAGGAGAGGAGGATGTGCAGTGGCAGACCTGGTTTTGGTAGGGATTTATCGTTTGTATGGGAGGCTTTTTTATTTTGCTGAGGTTTTATTTTATTACACAAAACTACCTATTGGGATAAATGTTTGCAAAGGTAACTCCAAAAAAAGTCTGCTTTGCAGCTGAAGTGAAAGGTGGTGAGATTTAACCTGAGTGAATGTGTTTAGAGACTCGGGCTGGTGTTTGGTGGTAATCCTGCCATGTCCTCACCTGCCTGCCGGGAGACCTCCCATGGCAGTGCAAGTGAACCTCTTGACTGTGGCTTGTGTCTTAGTACTTCCGACCTTCTTGGACACCCAAGAAACTTTTTGAAGATAAGGACCAAACAGAATCTGCTTTTCACATGCATAATAGAGGCTGGGTCTCAGGAAAGCTGTGTGGCATCCAAGTTCTCCTAAGCTGCCAATAGGCTGGCCTTGTAGGGGTTTGCCGCGCATCCAAGGAAACTTTGCTGTAGTTAAAAACTTCGGCATGCCTTTCCCCACTGCCCACAAGCACCAAGTCAGTGTAGTGTTGGTGGCAAGCTTCAGAGTGCTTCCCCTGCCTGCTCCTCCATGAGCAGATCTCATCTGGGCACAGAGGTGGCGGGCACTGTGACGCTCACTGTGCTCAAAGAGAGCAGGCATTTCGCTGGAGTCTTGCTGGTTATTGAGTCCCTGTTGTCTGACTAAGGTGCTCCATGGTTAAAGATGAATGTGACTAAAACATGGGGAGAAATTGGTCATTTGGGGAGCCCTTGGGTAAAAACCCTCAGTGGAACAAAACAGTTTCTTGCTGTTCCTCATTGTGTATTTCCCTGCAGGAAAGATTCACTTTGCTGTGTTGCCTGGATTTCTGACACTCTTTCAGTGAGACAGTAGCATCTCAGGACCAGCAGTAACTAGTATGACTTGTTAGGTTGGATACAGCAGGATAAGAGTGCATATCCCTCCTCATCTACTGATGAGGAGGTAAAAACAGTCACTACGGTAGCAACATTGTACCCTGAGAGCTTGTGGGGTGTCAGGTTATTATCATCAGCTAGGTGAGGCTGTGTTAGGCCTTTGGTAACTTTTCTGTGAGCTTTCAAATATTCGAATATCTGATATAGGCTGACGTTTTCATGGGTATTTTCACTCTCAGCCGGATTATTGTGTGGGCAAGACCAGAAATCAGACTAGTTACAGCATTTTCCCTCATAGGATCTCCAAGGTTGGAGTGACCATGGTCTCCATTATAGTAATTTTGCAGCATCAACCTTAGTGAGTTAAATCTTCCTAATTTTTGCTTTCAATTTTACTTACTCATGGTGGGTATCCAGGAAAAGCACAGAGATTTGTCTGAATTTCTACATCATCTCTGCAAGCTTTCACACTAACTGTAAGACCACTGGTAGCTCTTAGTAATAAATTTGCCTCTGTCATAATATTTACTAATGCACCTGGCTCACATTAACTGTATTCTGTTTGCTTTTCCAAAGAGAATTTGATGGCTTCTTGTTGACAGTGTGGTTCTGTACCAGCTAGTTTCCATAGACAAGCTGGTTCTTACTGTCTTTGTTGCATTTACACTACCAGCTTCCATCAAGGGAGGGAATTTTGTAGCCAGTTCTGTTTCACACTAAGGGGAGATGGGGAGGTCTGATCCCTTCCTTGACTTTCCCAGTGAGCAAATCCTTGGACTGTGAAGAAGGTTTGCTGTACCTCCAAAAAATCTGTATATGGGAGAGCACAGAAGAGAATGGGAAAATAAAGGACAGGGAGAAGGTCTGTGTGTGCAAACGCAAGCCTGTGAACAAACGAATGAATGAACGAACAAACACACACACACACACACACACACACACAGAGTCTTACAAAGATCCCAGTGGGAAACCCACACTAAAGGTTAATGCAGCCCCAGGCTGTAATTAGCCTTTTGCACAGGGTCTCCTTGTTGTGGAATCTCTATTTATGAGGGTTTTCAGGGGCAATGAACCACCATTCCCCTCCCCCAGTGCCCCCAGTAAAGCCCACTGGCAGGAAGCTGGCGAGGATGCTGGGGTTTGGGAGGAATGCTGAGGAGCAGGGCTTCCCCTCCAGTGGCTCTGGGGCTCTGGCGGGTCCCTTTGAGATCTCAGGGATTCTCAAAGATTAAGAGAAGAAAAATGCATTGCTCCACTACATGCCTTTTTTTTCACAGAGTAAGGGCTAACCTGCCACCCTGATCTAGAAATTCAATGTCAGATCAGTTGGTGACAGCAAATTTGCCTGTTAATCATATGTATCTGTCACCAGAGAGAGAATTTTCACTGTCCTGTTTTAGTTCACACAAGGAAGGTTCCTCTTCACTGAAGTGCAAGAAATTAAAGGAATTGGAGAGCACAGTAAATATTAACACTCTTACAAACTCGATTTCATGCTGCTTATCCAAGTTCATCTTACAAAAATATGCTGTCTTGCTGTTTGGTGGTAGCTGGTTGTTGCAAGGCACAGTGAGGATATATTGCAGTGATCAACTCTTCGGTGGCTGGTGGAGTCAACTCCTAGGGTCATCCCTTCAGTAACTAGTGCATAAAATTACATCTAGATATTTTGTTATGATCTGGGTTTGCAAATCTTGCATGTGTTGAAGTCAATAACACTATTGAATTTTTCCAAATGAATGCCATTTATTTTTAAGATTCAAACAAAATATCTCCTCTACTGAGTATGACCCGTTCAGGAATCTGCATAACATCAATGCACCACTAATGAATTACTGCGACAGCATGAAGAGGCTGCTATTTAGGAAAAAAAATCATACAATGCAAAAACT